>NW_017306987.1:514069-515945 GCF_000935625.1 Nanorana parkeri
CCCCCTTCTTTTTTATTTTCTTGTTTTAATTTAAATTTTTATATTTTAACCATACTTTAAATTTTTGGGTTTGTGACGGCTCATTTTGTTTTAATATTGCTTGATTTATGCAACAGTTGCATTGTAAACTTTTTTTGTGCCATGTGTTTGGATGATCATAGACAACTGTTTTGAAACTTTGCTTCTGTATTTCTATTCTTTGTCTTTGTAAAACGAAAACTTTGTTCTAATAAAACTTCTTCATTAAAAAGAAAAGAAATAGCAGGTCGTGACAAGAAATGTTTCCAAAGTAAAACGAAGTTGTCATTATCACAGTTGTTTCGGTGACAGCTGTAAAATTGTGGATTTCACAAATACATTAATCTGTATGGTGTAATTATTAATGAGCAGGCACTGCAGCTCATGTTCAAAAATAGGAGCATGCACACAACATGACACTATGCCTAGCTAAACACTGTGCGAATGACATTTGCACTGAATTCCTGCTGCTAGATGGAGCCAAGGCGCATAGAAAATTCAATAGGAGCTACCTTGCTCCATCTAGAGGCGGGAATGCCGTACGAATGACATTCCCCCAGAGTATGGCTGAGCGGAAGATTTATAAATCGGTCCCCATGTAATCCTAGGATATTTTTTTCCCAAATTAGAGCAAATCTTCAGCATATTCTAAAAAAAACATGTTTTTAAATCTTTCTGCAAACAAATAGTTTTTTTTTTTTCTACCCACTTAACTATACTAATGTGAGTTATAAGTAGATTGGAGTTAAACAGCAAATATCATCAGCATGAGGCAAAAAAAATCCTTTTCTTTGGGTCCAATTAATAAATGAAAAGGAAAAAGGTTCTGAAAATCCCACATGAGGGTGTAAGTAATCAGATTTTGTAAGAATAAAACCTAAACAATCTAATCAGGCTTCTGTAATCTTTAAAGAACAAGTTCAAAGCTATGGCGGCTTACGCTGATTACTCACAGGCCATTTGGATAAAACGCCTTCAACCTTTTACCAGTAATTACCTGGAGAGGATCCAGGCCCCGCCGGCCCGGCTTCCAAATTCACTTTAAGGAAAAGGATCAACAAGAACGATGACATTACAACATGACTCAATGCTGTTCTACCAGGAATGCATTATTCGCATGATTATTCCTATTGGAAAGAGTCTGAGGGGGAGGATTTATCAATAGCACGGCCAACGGAGTCAGACAGGGGGACGGCCAGCTTTTACTACTTCCTATAAATCAGACAGCTGACATTACCAATCTGATTGCCCTGCTCAGCATAGTACATGCATTCTATTGTATTACTCTGAGCAGCGTTTCTGCATCTGCATTCTGATTGGCTGGTTGACACCTGTCAGATTTAAAGGCAATATAAACTATTTTAGTATTTTTTTCAATGTGCGGTGTTGTTATTTTAGAAGAGAAGGTATGTCATGACATGTCAGTACCGCCATCGCAAATCCAAAGACGCAAGGGGTCTATTCCTAACTCAGAGGAACATCCGAGTGTATAATCAGTATGTGAACATTTAACGGCATCTGAAAGTAATTTTTTACATAACGGTCACATTTTTGTCTGTCTGTTGTTCCCCGTTAAATTGTGTATCTATAACCAAAGCTTTTTCCTCCAAAGAGTAGAAAGAGGTTAGCACATCTGTTAGATTTTTATTGAGGTATGTGTGCCTACTGTGGTGATTCACCCTCTCTATTTGTCTTGGCGATCAGTGGGACTGGGGCAAAAACTGATGGGAAATCCAACATGTTACAGTTGTCATCAGAATATAAATGGAGGAAATCGTTAAATTTCTTCTCACTTCCTGTTTTGTGAAAGTGAAGGTAGATCTCCCCTATGGGACACAGACAGCAAACGCAATATATA
>NW_017306987.1:521303-535781 GCF_000935625.1 Nanorana parkeri
TATTTAATTATATTTAATTATGTGTGTAGGTATATGGCTGGCTGGTTTTCTATGCTGCGCCATTTTTTTTATATGTCCTGGTACCCAACCTACAATAATTAGGACAGAGCATGATGTGAATTCCAAAATTTTGCATTTGTAACCAGGAATTCAGAGGAAATCTTCCTGTAGAGGCATCTGCTCCAGTGACAACTGTGTAAGATTGGATTTCACTTCACTTTGGGGAGATTTTCACTCACTCCTTGTTGTTCTGTCAAGACAGGATGTGCAGCGACAGCAAAAAAAAAACCAAACCAACGGGTTCTAACAATTAATTAGGGTATCCAAAACAAAAAATAGGTGCCCCCCCCCAAAAAAAAGAAAATAAGAAACTGTAATCTTCTGTATGGTTTTATTTTAGGTTTGAATCTGCTCTGGAGGGGTTTTTGGAGTCGGCATCTCCTAATACACCAGCTGCACCCGTGAAGCAGAATGCATTGAAAACACCTGATATGTGTATGTAGATTATGTTCCCTAGGATCTGGGAAATCTAGGTTAACTATGTCAAGTAAACATAAAATGTAATGTTTTGTAGATTGTCAGTGGCTGCATCCGTTTTCTGTTTTTAGATTAAGAACATTTTCAGCAAGTACACAATATACCTGATGATTTTGTGAGAAATGCAATGCACCTGATCGGAGTGGTATGGATGAGATTTCACCCCTGAAACTGAAATGAATGAGCCCCATGTTGGTCTATGGGGAATTGGATGTAAATGGAACACTGTTCTGTTTGCTTTTCCGAACCTGTCCGGAGTTGGGGGTCTCCGGGTGTGAACGAACAACTGGCTGTTTACATACGGCTGCACATAGACTAGCATTGGGCCTGAAAAACTGACAGGCGGACACGATTGGACTTCTGTGAAAGGGGTTGGTTTCCAGTATCCCTGCTGGATGTTTTTTTTTTGGAGATGGTAACAGGAAGAGCAGGAACACACCAAGTTAGGTGGAAACCTCCTGGTGGACAGGAACAGAATTGGGAATTATGGTAGAAAGATCTCCCTGCCGGACAATCAAAGACATACTGTGTAAGAAACCAGGAGCTGACTCGGCTGAGTAGTCTGAGCTTATAACTAAAGTATCAGTTATAGGTGGAATGAGATTTTGAAGTGTATGTACAGCCAACCTGTTTTTTCTTTTATTTTTTCCTGTCTGTGTTCTGCTGTGGAGATTTCCCTTTACTTTCTGTCCTGGAGATGCAAAAAAAAAAGGAAGAAAAGAGGAAATCTCAAAGTGAAGGGAATTCTTATCTTAAACAGTTGTCACTGGAAAATTTGTGCCCACTGGAAGATTTCTTATCAACTCTTGCTGTCATGACAACTCTAAAATCTAGGATCTTAACTTACTTTCTGTTTCCATGACGATGGTCACCGGGGCAAATCAAGTTGTCAGTCTCCTCAGTAGTGACACAAACAGCAATAAAAAGATGGAAGAGGGTCTAACCCTTTCACACTCTATCCAAAACTAAAATAAAAAGTTGTACCTTTACATAGACTTTAATCATTTGCAAAGTAGGGATGTCCAGATACCAGTGCATATACCAGTACCAATACTTGGCATTTTTATGAGAACTACCAGGGTTGCAGCGGTTGCAGCTGGGACCTGGCTCTGGCGCTCCACCACTGTCCTGAAATCATTAGTCTGTATTGTTTTAGAAAAACTGTCACATGACAATAAACAAAAATGTATCAGTACATGTATCTGTGAGCACTTGGACAAGTATCAGTACTTGTACTTCGAAAAATGGTATCGGTGCATCTCTTATATATATTTATAAAAAAAACAATAATGCATTAAAATGGGGATGTACAAATCTCAGGAGCTCCGTGTGCTCCTTACAAATGACAGCTGCCTCCTAACTTTTGAATGTTCCTCTAGTCTAGTCCTGGAGCTGGAAAAGTACCTATTGCAAAGCATTAAAGCAGTCATAAGCAACCACTATAGATTCACAAATGCTGGTGACTTATAACTGAACAGATATCCAAGCAGATATAAAATACACAGATTATTGCAGCTCTGTAATCATTTATATATGCTTGCATGTATTATGTTTTAAATGCATGCAGTGTAAGTACTTTAATTTAACTTTGTAAAAAAAAAGCTTGCAGTCCCTATGCAGCAGAGCTCAATAAGGAGAAACAACAAAATTAGTCAATCCAGGGTGTTTGTGCAATGAGCATGCTGATAAGGAAGGATAAATAAAGAAGGAAAAAGCAGAGTGACAGAGAGATATGCTCATCTCTCTGATTTTTTACTTTCACTCCCCTGCCACTGGACAGGAGCTGGGGAGGAGACCTTTAAAGGAGAACTATGGGGTCATGGCTTTTCCCCATAGTTCTAAGGGCAACAGGAGGACACAAACTAGCGTCCTCCCGTCACCCTAAGCTCAGTATACTGAGACGCCGCAGCTGAAACGGATCCCGACAATTATGTCTGGATCCGCCCAGCTGCGTGAGTGACAGCTGGCTCTGCCTATCTAGAGGCAGAGCCAGCTGTACCCGCCCCCCCATTCGTTCCGCCAGTCAGCGCTGGAGGATCGGAGCGGGGAGGTGGGAATCCAGCCCCTCCCCCTGTCACGACAGAGAGCCGTGACAGGATCGAGAAGTGAGCGAACGCCGGTATGTGTTCGCTCACCTCCCGATCTACTGAGCCGACCTGTGACAGTCTCATTGTCACAGGTCGGCTAGAGCCTTGGTTCTCAACTGGTGGGTCGTGACCCAAAAGTGGGTCGCGACCCCATGTTCAGTGGGTCACCGCAAGTCTTCCACTTTTCTAGTTTTGATGCTCCTTAGCCTCCCCATAGTGCAGCACCGTCCATTCAAAATATGCTGCCCGGCCTGAGTGTTGTCTTGTCGAGGTGGGGTGGGCTGGGGGTATGGCTGCGAGGGAGTTCCGCTCATACATGCATTGCTTGCAGCTCCCTCGCATGTCCTGTAGAGGTGCCTGGACTGGAGCGACATCGCATTCTGCCTCCCGAAACCTCTACAGGGCGCGCATAGGACCTGTACAAGCAATGCACATATGGATGGAGCTCCATCACAGCACAGCAGCCCACACTGCCGTGCGTTCCATTGCAGTGCGATTTGGGTCGCGACTTAATGATCGAGGATAAATGTGGGTCCTGAGGTTACACGGGTTGAGAACCACTGGGCTAGAGCTATGAGGATGAGTGAAAATCACTCACCTCATAGTTCTCCTTTAAGTAAAAGTGGAACTGCAGCAGAGAAAGATCAGTTCCCCTCCACTGCTAGACAGAACTGCTTGGTGTAGTAAAAGTGTATAAAATTCATGACTAAATGGACAGAAATACAAATCTTTTGGCAGGTAAGAAAGTGCCCATTTAGTATATTTAATGGTTTGTCTGGAGGTTAGCTTTAATATAAGGTTTTTGTGTGGTTTGCACCATGGCCACCTAATCAGAAAACCTTTGTAGTTTGGGTCTACAGACTATGCCAGCTTTTAATTGGTGAATTCACCAGTTAATATTTAGTGAATTTTTTATCTGTGAATAATTATCTTACGGCAGGTAAGACCTGTGATTTGTCATTATCCAAAGTGCTATGCTAATCTTGTTTGATGTGTTTTTGTTGTTGTTAATATTTTTACCTTTTTCTTATTATACAGTGAATGTTTTACCCAATGAGAATGACATTTCGGAGCACTCTTGGGATCACTCTGACACAGTCACAGACTCTACAAGCAAGGTGCATGTTTTTGATGTACTTTATCATATAGATCATTTCCGATATAAATTCTATACTTTGTGTGACCAGTAGGTGACAGTATTTAGCACATCTGCAGACTGGAAAATCATCACAGTATATTGCAATCCTTCAGTATCACACTCACTGCATCAAATACTGAAAATATGAAGGGAAAAATATCTGGTCTTTTTAATAAATTATGTGGTATAGCACAGTGATAAAAACAAGTTCAAGTAGATTAAAAGCTGCACAGAAAATAAGAGATAGGTTTGTCCAAAAATAATTTTGTTAAAGTGTCACTGTGCCACAGGTCTGTACTTATTCTAGCCATCAGATGATAGGGCGCAAAGCTAGTAGAATTGAGCTAGCGTGGAGAGGGCGGGTTAGGGGGACTTTCTTTTTTATAGGTGCGTATATAATTTAAGATTACTCTGCAGTTATAACTCAAAATATGTGTTTACAGAAAATACATAGGATTGATCACTAAATGTGTCTCTGTAATTTTTAGTGGAGTGAAATGAGCCAGTTTTATGGTTCCACTAACATGTTAAGACGCTTCACAATGGAAATGGCACAACAATATCTTCGGGAGGAAGAACTGCGGGCCAGACACCAGACAGCGCTCCTCAGGCTTCGTGAAGATGCCCTCAAGGAAAAGACAAAATCAGAACTAGCACTGCTGAAGCACCAGAGGATGTATGTCAATGTTGCTTGTTCTGTATTGCATAAAAAAACAGCCTGAGATGCATCATAGATATGTAGTTTTACCCTCCCCAATCTTCTCCGGGGCTGCATTGGCTTTCCTAAGCTGTGAAAAGGCTGGTTCCTTTAGGCAAGTCGGGTGGTCCAAGGTAGAATAGATCAATCTCCATGTATCCAACAGCAGTAAATTCGGGGATAGGATACAGAGATAGTGGCCATTGTGGTTCAGCAGCTTTATTCTTTCTACAGTATACTAAATGTGTTAGTTCATATCGGCCTAGTACATCAGTGAAATAGCTATTTAGATGCCCTATACAGTCTCCTTGTAGTACTGATCCAAGTATGGGAATCTGTTATTAAGGTCCCCTCACCCTACAGTTCAGGATCTTAGGATGCTGCTATTAAAAAAATTGACCTTTTAGGGATAGATAGCAGGACCGAGGATCCTTGATATGCAATGATTATTATTCCTTTATGCATTGTACCGGTCATAATCTTGCTTCCTGTTTGCTTATAAAGAGAGGAAGTGTGGTTAAATCTCCCCAACAAGGACACATACTGCAAAAGAAACGTGATAGCGGTTATAAGCCCTACCCACACCTGGGATATACATTTTGGCTGCAGCTGGGCTTTTAATTTACCAATCACTTTATGATTGGTAAATTAAAAGAGACTAAAAGAGACTGTCCTATTAGATTGCAATGTGTGTGGCTAACTTTAGGAATATGAGTATGGGAAGCATTACTGTATTTTCTTATGAGTGTTTATTGAGTAAGACAGTCAGTATATTCACAGCAAAGAGGTACATTTAGTAAATGCTGATCATTTCTAATAAATAGGTATTGGGAGATGAAGAAGGAACCCAATAAAGTGGAAGAAATCTTGAGACAAGAGGAAAATATCCAGAAACAGCTAAAACAGGAACAGGTAACAGAAGTGGTTTTTGTTGTGTAAGAGTGTTGTCCTGACTTCTTATACACTTGCTGTCCTGGAGAGGACAAATCTAAAGCTCCAAAACATATGTTTACCTGATCCAAAGACAAAGCCAGACTGTCATTCTAGATCTTGCTTGCTGCTCCATATACAGACATTCTGGTACATTCTGTCTTGGATATCACTTTTTTAAGCAGTGACCTTCCTTGCTGAACAACTGCTGCAAGATAATCATACCAGAATAAGTCAACTAGAGAGCGTATTGCTTTTTAATAACAATTCTGTATATTGTAAACTATAAGATAAGAGGTTTTTCTTTTTATAACCACATTAATTGTGAATCCAGGCACCTTTATATGGTCAGCAAAGGGGTGCGCAAGGGGTGTACCTGGGCACACCCTAATCACACAGAGATCGCACAGCCACCCGAGAACCGCACGGCCCAGCGTACATCCCGCACAGCCACCATTAACCCCACAGAGTGGGGTTAATTAACTCTGTGGGGTTAATGGTGGCTGTACAGGCTATTAACCTCACAGCTATGTTAGTGAAGAGGGGCTCCCACCGGCACAGCCACCATTAACCCCACAGAACCCAACATACAGCCCGCACAGCCACCTGTGAGCCGCACAGCCACCATTAACTCCGCACAGACCACCTGGGGGCCACACAGACTACCATTAACCATGCACAGACTCGGTGTGGAAGAAATGGTATCTGGGGCATCCCTAGTTTCAGATTTGACCAGTATAATGCAATCCTTCCTTTTCTTTGTGTCAGATTTAATTATTAGATATTTTTATCTCCTTTGATTTTTTTATTTTTTTATTTTACTGATTGAAAGAGCCATTCTTTAATAACTGGTTTATAAAATACCTTCTCGATTTTAAAGTAAACCTGTTAACGATTAAAACATTTTAAAAGGAAAGTTCTGCCCAAGAACAGAAAGGTGTCTGCCGTTATCTTAATTAGCCAGAAAAACCTCTGTGTGCCTTTTTGATCCTGGTTTTAGTTTGTTACTAAAGGCTTTATGTCACTGATGTCAGAATACCCAGTGAATATTTATATCTACAGGTTTGTGCTGCACAGAGGACTTTGTGGTCAAGCTGGTGGTGTCTGCGGTCAGGCTGCGGGGGAAGGTGGTTAGTCTGTGGCAGGGAAGTGTATCCATGGTCAGGCTGTGGTTAGTGGGTTACTGTGGTGGGGTTGTGGAGTGTGGCCAGGTGGAGTAGGGGTGACTGTGGTCAAGCTGTGGTGGCGGAGGGGGGGTGCCTGTGGTCAGGCTGTAGCGGGGGAGGGGGGTGTCTGTGGTCAGGCCTCGCTGTCTCTCCTTACTCTCTCTCATGGCTTTCTCTCTCCTTGCTGTCTCTCCTCACTTACTCTCCTGGCTCTCTCTCCTGTATATTGTCCAAAAAGAAAAATTGCCACGCAGCTTTAGAGTGTTCAGGTTTCGCTTGAGAAAAAGGTGGCAACCCTAGCGATACAGAGCACAGCGGCACTTGCCACTTACATTCCCCACATAACAGCCACAGTCCTCAGTGCTCTAGAAGCTGTGAGGGAGCATGTCTGCGGCTTCCCATCCAATCAGGGAACTAGGCGGGTGGTCACATGACCACCTACCAGGCTCCCTGCTTCATTATTGCACCCCTGCTGGAAGAGGAAAGGAACAGTTGAAGAGATGAGAAACCGGGATGCCTCAGGTCTGTATCCATGAGTGAGGGTGGGAGGACATCAGTGAACTCCTGTTCATTTTCTAAATTCACTTGAAAGCCCTCAGCTATGAGCACTTCAGGGTTCAGCTCAGTCAGAATTTCATGGGGACTGGCTGAGGTAAAGTACAGATTGGGGCATTACAAATTATTTGACAGATAAGATATTTCAACTGGGTACTTTGGAGCTTGCCCACAGTTAATGTGATGTGATACACCCCTGCTAACAGCCATTAAAATTATGTACATGTATCTGATACTCGCATAAATATCTGGAAAAAACATTAGATGATGAATGATAATACTAAACTCCCAGACTGACAACACATAAAGGTCTTTTTCATAAAGCCAAAAAGAGAACTGCAGTAACCTATAGCAAACAGTTGGCATTTCTCTTTCATTGGGTTAAATTTAATAAAGTGAAACATGATTGGTTGCTATGTCTGTGTTCTTTCAGAATAATACAAACAATGTCCAGATTTTTATTTTTCAACGTCACAAAAAATACACATTACCAGGGTTTTTTTTTTGTACATCTGACAATTATAAGATCAATAGAGACCTTTTATGGGAAAATTTCACTAAATAAAACACAGAAGATGATTGTTGTTTTCTGTTGCTGCAGCTGACAAATGTGACTGGCCCTTACCACAGAGAGAGTTTCTGAACAAAGTCTCAAATCTAATCACTGTACAGCCTATCCTTTAAATAGCTGGGACTTCAGACACCTGTTATAGATAGGTGACGGTAGCTTTCACCAGCAAGTAAAATATTTGTAGTCCTACTTCCCCCAAGGCTCTTCTACATTACTACAGTAACCATCTGAAAGATTTCAAGGGTTTAAAACTTTTCATCCACCTTATTTTTCTGATATGTTTCTGGTATAACCCTGTTGCTATCAATACGCCTTTCTCAGGGATGATCATTGGATTGTTTCATCCTGGATTCTAGCAGACACCCAATACAGAGCAGAGATAGATAGATAGATAGATAGATAGATAGATAGATAGATAGATAGATAGATAGATAGATAGATAGATAGATAGATAGATAGATAGAGGGGCTGAAGTCAGATCTTAGGATCGTCTAGTCGCAGATCCCCTTCTGTGTAGTAAGGAGCATTTGCTTTATTGTCCTCTGAACTTCAGCTACAGACTGAAATTTACTGGTGTGCCTAATTCAGTCACAAATCCCAGAGTTTCACCTCTGTTAACACCTTATAGGTGGCTGTACAGCTGTACCAGATCACTTACAGAAGCCTGCTTGTTCGCCTTCTGTCCGTCTGTTCTCTGATCTGCTCTGTGTGATCAGTGAGACAGGAGTGCTGTACTCATAGCACTTCCTGCCTCAGCTGTCACAAGCTGGGCTGCGCAGGAGATCGAGCACAATGCTGTACTCAATCTTCTGTATTGGAGGGCAGGCTATATAAAGAGAACCTGTCACCTCCAAATGCTATCACACAGAGGCTTGTTATCCCCTGTGTGATAGCAATAAAGCTAAGTGAACAAATTATACAGTAAAAAAAATATTTAAAAAAGTAAAAATTTTAAAATTTCCACACCCCTAATAGGAGATTACAGAAGGCTGATTTCAAGAAGATTTAGGTACTTAGGCCAGTGGCAAAAACACAATTAAAGCTAAATTCAAGGTATATATCAAGATATTAAAAAAACCATAAGTTATGTACTAGTTAAAAAAATATTTTACACAACCTGTCTTGATACAGTATTAGCCCTCTGTAATACAGAGCTTCTGAAGCTCAATGAGCATGCTTTTGACCCCATTATACTGAAATTACATTGTTTTTTTCTTATTTGTGTTCACATAGCAATGGGTGCATAAGCCATACAGTCCTACCAATACATGAAATGCACTTTGATCATTTTTATAATTTTCCTATGCCCATTTTTTTGTTTCCCAGGCAGAAATTCAGCACTTCCACAACATCTACAAGGCAGCACACCAGGAGAGGAAGTTGCTGCTGAAGCAGCAGAAGGAGATATTGCAGATAAAGCAGTCAGCCGCTAATATTCAACAGAAGTTGAGTTGTTCAGGGGTTCAGGTAACTGTTACACACTGTGAGATTGTGCAGGCATTATGTAATGCTTAGGGACTTAGAATAGAAAGAAAATTAACACTGTGCTAAGTAATTTTCCACTTTAGATATAACTAATATCTTATTGAATGCCACAATAAGTAAAGGTTGAATGAACTATCTTTTTTTTAGTTCTGAACAAAGTGGGGAATGGTTAGAACCTCTGGCATGTATTTTGGGGTCTGTATCCCTATTTAGGAGTATACCTGCACTTTCTGTACCAGTGAGACCACAAAAAAGAGAAAATCTCTCAAATGTGAAAATAGACAGCAGTTTAAAGCTGACAGATGTTGTGAGTAAAGCCATAAACATCAAGTAGTATGTAGTGCAAAACTTTAAAAAAAATAATAAGTAAAGAGTGGTTGAAACCCCTTTTTTTGCAATTTGTGCCCCATAGGGAAGATTCCCCTTCACCTTTTTAAACAGTTGTCACTATCCACACTTGAAGATTACCCCTCATATCCTGTTCTGTTGCCAGCTCAACACGTGCATTTTCTTTCTGATTCATTGAGGGACACAGGAAATCTTTATCCTTTGGGTTATACTGCCTATGTGAGGAATGGACACTGACAAAAAAACTGTAGGCCAGTTTTTTACTAGTGTCCTAGGAGGATGGACATCTTTTCTTCAGCTCTGTTGGGAAAAATCTAATCTAAATATTTTTTATTGCTAAAATTTTTTCATATTTTATTTAATTAAGACTTTCTTCTACATCACTGCTAGAGCTGGTCTATATGATTGCAGATATTCAACCTAGCCTGTTGTCAGCTTATCTTTTGGAGTGCTGCGACCAGACCTCGCTGGGCTGGATGTTGCAGGGCTAGCCAGGAAGTGACTTTCAGACACTGGGTTCCCCATAAGGCACTTTTCAGACCTTGTGCTGACAACAAGTTAGCAGCAGAGCGCTTTTCAGGCTCAGAGCCATTGGCATTGCCTCAGCCCTTGCCCTGTCCCTGATGACTGAACTCAGTGAGTAGGCTTTTGACCACAGGGCACCTTTAAAGTTCCCACTTTCTGCTGGTTCCTATCACAGAAGAGGTTAATGCTGAGGGGCTGAGCGCTAACATTATTTAATGGGTGGAATGTTGTGCATGTGCTCTGCACACTCTTCTCGACATTCAGCATCAAGGAAGCATCCCCCTGCTGCTGCTGCTATTGCTGCCGCTCCTGCTTTGCATAAAACCATGTCGAACTCCAATCCTTGATTTATTCCTACTGCCTTAGTCACCTCTGACCCATCCGACCCTTAAATGCTACCAGTTGTCTGGTTTTTGCGAGTACCTGAGGCCTTACCTTGCATCCTAAGTTTGCTTTGCCTTTGCTATGTGATTGCAAAATGTCTGTTTCTAGACACAGAGGGGACAGTTCCACTGTATTGGGTGACCCTAGTTCCACTCCGCAAACGGTTTTGGGGATGTTTGTTCTGCGCCTTCTGAAGGTTCCAACGTCTTTGACCTGGAATCCTGTTCTCCAGTGGTTATAGGGTCTAACTTTTTAATAAAGTCCCACCTATCTCTGCTAGGTGGAGCTGTGTCCCAACCCTTATCAGACGTGGTCTATACTACAGTCATGCAAGATTTTGTAGGCCAATTTATTTAGTTAATGGCTGGTTCTGTTTCCAAAGGCTTCAAACTCCCTCCAACTCAGTCCCCTGCATATTCTATGGCTGATCTGCCAGAAGTCCTAGCGCTTCTGAGCCACTGATCACAGAGATTATTTCTGACTGATGCTGAGTTGCCCCAGTCCCTGCCTGGTACGGTTTTTGAGGAGTAACAGCTGCTATTACTTCTTCTGCTTTTACCTTATTGTTGGTTATGTGTTTAGATGAAGCACTGAGCTCTTGAGGAATGCTGAGTTAAGTTTTACTTGCTTAGGAGAACGTTATATCAGAATACAACATTAGACAGCATATATATGTATATACCCATTCACATGACACTATATATATATATATATATATATATTACACATACATACATACATACACACACATATATGTTCCTGTGCATCATAGATAAGTATACATAAGTATAGAGACTAACATTGCACTACAGTGCCATCTACAGCTCAAAAGACAATATTACATCTCTGAATGTCTGCAATACATTCAATATGCTGTTGCATTTCCAACACTCCTGAATTAAGAGACTGGGCTCTTATTGACAAGGTATGCACTACTCTGAATCTGGAGAAACAACCTGCTGTCTCTCGTATCGAGTCTTTCAGAGCTCTTACAGCTGCAAGACCTTCTGATTGCATCTGCTTTATGAGGTCTTCCTTTATCGGGATAGGAAACATCCCAACATGCCCTTGACACCCCCCCAAATGCTTAATTGATTATTCCCATTTGGAAAGCATTTCCTCAAACGGTGGTCTACACCCACTGTGGATTCCTTATCAAGGAAACCCCTAAGGCAGTGGAGGACATTCCTACATTTAAGGAAATGCCTCTCTAAAACCTAGTACTCGTTGGCGGGGCCTGCCCTTTGCCATATTCTGGATGTTACCCTAATTTGTCAAACCATGGCTGAATGGTCCAAATCCCTCAACAGAGTTCTTTTCATGGCAGCACTGCATTCTTCACATATAGAACGTGTGGAGCAGATGACTGGAGCTTCACGTTTCACAGCTGGAGCTTCACAGCTGTGATGGCTTGCTGGAAGCATCCTGGCTGGTCTCACCAGGCCTTTTATTTATTCACATGAACAGTGCACGGTAGTTAAAGTGCTGGGCTTGTGGTTGCTGCATCCAAGGGGTGCATGACCCACTTGGTCTTTAAGGGATAACATCTGCTTTAGTGTGTTGGAGTGCCATGTAAAATAAATGGCATTGCAATACACTAACACAGTATGTGCATTGTGGTAACGTGCTGTACCGTAACACACCCGACTACAAAAGTGTGTTGTGGCCTTAATAGTTGTCCTTTTTATTCTCTCAGAACATCTTGTGCTGCTAGACAGAAGAGGCCAAGTGGGCCAAAGTTGGGATTTAAGGGTGCAGATTGCAATCACTTGTAAGGTGACTTACACAACAAGTGTTATTACTATCATTTACTTAGCAACATGCATATTATAGGTGGAGGTTTTGGTTGTTCATTTTATGGAAACAAAGCAGGTATCCACATTCCCATTCCCATTGTGACATTTTATTTATCTGTTGCAGGTAAGAAGAATGAGCAATGCCACTATTTTTGCATTGTTTGGTTAAAATTGAAGCCATGAACTTATCTAATTACAGAGCTTACGTTAATTTCTCTTTTTAGGTTTCAGAACAGAGTGATCTTAGGGTTTCGAGTAATCAAGCAGTGGATAGCACACTGCACAATTCCATCCTGTCCACAGAGCAGCTGCACCAAGACACAGAGTCTGCCATTTCTGACCTGTCTGTAGATGATGGTATAGAGGACGCTCAAGAAGAAGGCACAAAGTGGTATGTAAGTTTGTTACCTCCTCTCATATAGCAGTATTTTCCAGAAGCACGATAGAAGAGTTTCTTAATACAGTGGATGTTGGTGAGACTTATTTGTTTCTTGCTCAGCCAATATAGGATGGAAAATGGGCAGCAAAAATAACCGTAGGCCATCAATGGGTATTACCCCTCCCATGGCTGAGATGCTTCAGGTTTTTGCTAGTGTCCTAGGTGGATCCGTTCAAGCTCAAGTCCTCAAGGATAGAGTTCTCCCCTTTCCCGTCAAAGCACACTCCACCCCACCAAGGATGTGAGCGCTTCTTGAGCATTTCAGGATAAGGCTTAACATTTTCAAGTTTGTAGGTCTGCCACCTGGTCATCTTTTCTACAACACTTCTGTTGTCCATCAGTAAAAGCTACAAGTCTTGTCATGGCAAGAGAGGTAGAAAGGATTCTGTCTTGGGAAGAACATCACATCCTGGCCCTGTCCATTGGTTACAAACCATAGACAAGCCATAGACAATTGGCAAGCAGACTACCTTAGCAGGAAACACCTGGACCCAGGGAAGTGGTCTCTACACACGGAAGTGTTCCAGGACCTGTGCTACAGAAGATAAATGCTGGATGTGGACCCCCTAGGGTACAGGTTCAACAACAAATTGGACAGTTTTGTCTTCAGGTAGAGTTTCTCTGGCAGAAGCAGTCGTTGCTCCGCCTAAAAAAGCTAGTTGCCTGGCTGCCTCTTGCTTAAATACTTTAGATCACTGACCTGAAACAAACCATGAGTCAAATTAGGTCAGAATTTAAGATCTATATACTTATTCTGGGTCAGAAACCCCCTGTATTAAAAATCTACGTGTCCTCAGCTGGGCATGCAGCATTTTCACAAAAGGTCATGAATAGCAGTGTACATATTCCTCATAGCAAAGGTTTACTTTGAAGTGTCAGGATTGCTTATTTATATACATTTATGTGCACTGTGCTGTAAGTATTTCAAGTAACATGTTTCCTGAAGTTAATTAATTCTGGACCACTGCTGAGACTTGCTACAACTTTACATCAGTAATTCGAAAACAGGGATGCTGAGGGTGCCACATTTCATAAAATCCACCCGGTTACCCAGCTGACTGTGGTGCTTCTGAAATATGTAGAGGGCAGAACAGAAACTAAATGTCTCAGGGCTCAAAAAGCTGCTTAATTGCATATTACCATCTTTACCATATCTGCCCATTTAAACACAACTGTATTTAGAGTTTTTAAAGACTCCCTTGTGCAGGCTACATAAAGGTCTGATCATCAGGTTTTTAATTTCTGAAATCTAGGAAAGCTGTTTTATTCCAGATTTAATGGTATATTTGCTTTCCATAGGATACAAAATGCTAAAGGCAACCCTACAATGGATAGTCCAGACATCCGCCATACTGTTCCTGTACTTCCAAAAGAAAATCAGACCAGACATGCACAAGAACCACAGATGATATATAATCTTCCAACAAAGCAAGGTAATGGACTGTTATTTAACCCCTTCATGACTGAGGCCCTTTTTTCCATTTTTGCACCCATGTTATATTCCACATTTTAGGCCTGAAAATGACGTAAAACCCCCCAACATTATATATTTTCTGAATGCCAAGACCCTATAGAATAAAATGGTGGTAGTTGAAAATTTTTATGTTGCGCAATATTAGCGCAACTCCTTATTAAACCCCAAAATTTAGTGACAAATTTAATTAAATGCCCCAAAACACAACAAATTACCCATTTTTTTAATGAAATATAAAAGATGAGGTTACAACGAGTAAAACGATACCCAACATGCCCAGTTTACAGATTGCGTGCGACCGTGAAACGGCGAAAAACTGCAGTACCCCAAAAAATCAATAAAAGAC
>NW_017306987.1:535819-537744 GCF_000935625.1 Nanorana parkeri
CCAGAATCACTTCTGTTGTAAAGCCGACAGTCGGCTCTACAAGTTTAAACAGAGTCCCGGCGGCAAAAGTCGCCGGGAGTCTGTTTAAACAGCCCTGATGCTGGCGACGTACACTGTTCGTCGTCAGTCACGAAGGGGTTAAACAAGAGTTCATGTCAGACCCAGTGACAGACATCTGCTTGCAGTACTGCTATACATCATAAATCCTTCACAATTTAAAAATGAAAAATACTGCAGCAGTAATTTAAGCAGATTCATTTACAGAAATGTATCAGTTTGACAGGAAAAGATCTCAAATGCACACCATTCCAATGAAGATGCTTTGTTTCTACTGATGCTGTACAACTACACTCCAGCTGGATGGAAAATCAGAGATTCTTTTTAATTTTATAGTAAAATAACCAATATATACATTGTATATAAAAATATACATTGACATAATACTTATTTACTAGCTGTTACAAAAGTATAAATTTTTTCAATGCAGGCATACATTGCAGAAAGTTAAAATAAGTTGATTTATTTGCTCGCTATGCACTAGTGCGAGCCAGAAAACCCTGCAACTGTGTCTAAGTCAGAATCATGTTCACTAGTTAGAGAATGGGTGGAGTGTTGACCATACATGCTCATTTTGGTATTGTGTAATAGATCGCCCTTTTGGAGCTTTATGGGCAGTCTGGAATTAAACTGGAGATGCCTGTTATATAGATCAGCTGCCAACACAATGTGTGAAGATGGCACAAGTGCACTTTAATTTGATTTTTATTCCATACCAATTTGAATATGACTTTTATATGATCTATAATAATCAGGTTTTGTATTCTTTTCACTGTGCCTTTTGGGGGGCTGCCTCTTGTCACACTGTGCAACCTCCCTCGTGCTTCAGTGTGAGTGGATAACGTTGTAAAGGGCTGACAGAGAGGGTGGTGCAGCGTGCTACAGAACACACTACACTGCATTGTGTCAGGCTCAGGGGGTGATTTACTAACCTAAACACACACACACACACCAGGTGTGTGTGATTTTCACACAGCAAAACGTATTTATCAACCAAAAAGTCTCTAAAAGCATATTTCCACTAATGCCATATATGGAAAAATCATGCACATGATGCATATATAATGCTGCTTCACAGTTTAGACAAAAATGGTTAGCTCATGCATTTACATTCCTTGCATTCATCAACGCAAGCAACACAACATAGAGCTAATTTACACAACATCACCTTGGAATTCCTTCAGGGCTTTGCACAACACACCTGCTGGGTGTGTACACACTACAAAGGTGTTTAGATTCCACCCATAGATCATGCTGGGAGGGAACACACTGCAGAGGTGTATACACGTTCGTGGTGTGTTTATAAGGTTAGTAAATCAACCCCTCAGTGTCTTTCAGAAAAAAGATACTGACAACCACAGGGATTTATCTAGCAAGGCAGAACAGTGTACAGGATAAATGCCAGGATGTACAAAATGTAAAATCCACTCAGCAGGTAGACAAATCCCCAGTGACAGTTTAAATGTAAGATGTTAAAGGACAATTTCACTTTTAGTAAAGTTGTCCTTTAAATTTCCTTCCATTTCCTGTGTAGAGATGTATGGGCTAAGTTGCTCTCATGTACAGAAGGATCTAGCCTAGGACCTTCTGTAAAAGATGTGCAGCCCCGGGTAGAGTACACAGTGAAGATCCTAGATGCAGGTTAAAGGTACGTATCTTGGTAGGTGGCTGCCACACTAGAGGAGGGTGGGGTAAGATTTTAAGGACAACGTCACTAAAAGTAAAGTTGTCCTTAATTAATCAAAAGTCTACTTCTGCAAGATTTAACTTAGAACTGTTGAATTTGCATAAGTGTACATGATGATCATAAATACTGCTGAAAAGCACAGGACGTTATTAATATTCATCATTGTTAAAATCCATAGATT
>NW_017306987.1:537799-553186 GCF_000935625.1 Nanorana parkeri
ATGGTTTGTTCATTGTAATCTATGTACGATTGGGGTGTGGTATACAGACCTTCCTCTGCTGAACGCCCTTGTTTATTGATTTCAATAGTTTTCAGGTTCTGTTCATAAATGACTGACACATTTTTTACATTTTTGCTGTGTGATAAACCTTATAAAGGCTATCCAATTTTAAATTGTTATCATTGTTAAATTGTTATTTTCTTGTTATCATACTTGCTGCACTATTCTGGATCTCTACTCCTCAGTTTTTGATTGGATAGAAATTCAGACTGTAAACCAATCAGCATCAGAAAGAGAAGATGCTGAAATAGATGCAGATGGCTGACTATTCATGCACATAAATCACACATCAGAATACAGTTATAATGATTAATGTTTTTATCAGAGGATTTATCACCAGCACTATTGCATAGATAAAAAATATTAACCTGCATGACTCCGAGGAGCAGGGTGAGGTGGTAATAATGTACATTATGCATTACAGATAGGGCAGATGAGAGCAATCCTTTATCAGCAAATAGCAAACCAATGATGGGATCACTCCAGAGCCCTCTTACTAATCTGTGTCAGGAGTTTCCAATGTTGCAGGAGGATCTTTGCAATCACTCACAGGTAACGTGACGAACGCCGACCCGTGCTTTACATTATTTATGTGTACACATTATGCATTCACACACATAATAATACATCTCTGTTGCTCTTACAAATATGCAGAAAGTTCAGGTTTATGCGTAAAATTGTGTTTTAGCAACTCCCCTAACTGGAAAAGGTGATATTAATCAGAGACCTCAATAGACTCTTGTATCTTGTAGCTGACCAAACAAAACTGTTGAGGTATTCTTATATATTATTACAGAAATGTATGTAGGATACAGGACGTAGTTTGAGCCACTAGTGTGTTCCAGGACAGGTATTTTTTTCAGGGACAGTCCAACCAAAAGTAATATATTACTTTTTGGTAGGGATTATCTACTTCTACTAATTGTACTGGCCGAGCTATAATAGGTTATCTCCACTCCTACAAAGGGGCCCCTCTGGCCATAGGGAAGACTTGTATGCAAGCAAATGTAAAGGAACAGCTTGGACTATAACTTTTATATTGAGCTGAAGGGCTTTAAGCCTCTGGGAAAAGGAAAAAAAAAACTCCCCCCTGGACAAAAAACATAATCGGAACCTAAAAAAAAAATCACTCCAACACTTGGGCCACATACTGGTGTGCATGCATTGTAATGCACATGCTATAGGGCATATCTTGCTGTGTATGGACATGGTCATGCATTCTCAATGCCACTCAAATGCTCATACGTGGCCAAAACAAACACACTTTCCCTCAGTGCACTACAAGTCATGCAATAAAGAACACATGCTTAGTCTTGCGGTGCACTGGAAAAAAGTAAGGCAGGTACACTTCTTGGCCCATAAATGCACGACATTTGAGAATTGGCCTCGTAACAGCACTAGCCCTCATGTTGATATTTTTAATGCTAAAATGTTTACAAATGTGTTTAAAATGAGTGCTGCTAACCTGGGTTTACATTTTTGTGCTGAAAACGTTCCAATTTGGTCAACACAGCAGTCCATGCCAGGGACAAATAAAAAATTAGGAGTAGTAGTATTTTAAGTGCTGGCTGTGCCAACAGAAGTAGCATTTGTTCCTTGTACATTCCTTTTGTAAAACATCAGACTATCCAGAGGTAATCCATAAATACTCACATGAGTTTGCAGTTGAGAGATTCAACAGTCACACGTAATTGTGCCATAAGTATGCATGCCTGTTCTAGCCGAGTGTATGTGTTTAGACCCTGTGCAGGCACTCAAGTCATCGTCCTTATTGGAAAAGGACAATAATCACTGTTCTGGAAAATCTATTTCAGATGATTGGCGGACAAGGGGGTATCTGCAGAGATCAAGTTTCCATTGTCAACATTGGGTCAATACCTGACCCAGTCATGATCAGTTGAATCATTAGGCATTTATGTATGTTAATTATTATTACCATGCAGTAAAGCTGCTGAATTAAAAAGGAACAGGGTATTATATATGCAAGAATATATTCCAGTTGTGCTTCTTCCAATTGCAGTGTGCAAAACCTACTGAAAATATCAAATTATTACAGATGAGATGAATACCTGATTAATGTTTCTACATATAAGTGTATGGTATGTGAAACATGCATGTCTGTTGAAGCTATGCCTTTTAATTAGGAGAAGAGGAATTCTGCTAATGAAGATGACTTGGTCTTGTGTGTCGATGTACAAGAAACACACATTGTTCCTGAAAGGGAAAAAGGGTAATTTTGTTTATTACATTACAAATTTCACTCAAGATAATATTAACAATGGACTGCCTTAGGAACTTTACCAAAATCTATTTGAATTCAAACTGGTCATATAACATAACTTAATTATCATTTTGTGTATAGTGTCTCCTCTGCTTCTAATAGCCTGGGAAATGTTTAAACATTTGAATTTTATCTCCTGTATGAGGCCGCTCTGGCTACTAAACACATTTTAGCTGGGCAGGTCTGTTGTAGGAAAAAAACCTGCTGAAATGATACAATAGATCTTGTAATGCACTGTCCCTGCTGGAGATTTGCTATCAATCAGCATGATGTAGTGGTCGGTGGGGTCACAGGGACATAGTTTGTTAGTTGAGTATTGGATTAGCTGATCTTCTGTTACAAGAAAAGAAGGTGAACATAACTGGTTATAAATTAGTGGTTTCTACACATACTTATTAAAAAAGCATTGTTTTTTAAAACTATTTCATTAGATTAGAGTTATTTCCACTGAGAGGACTGTACTCTTGTGCTTACCACAAAAAAATTCCAATTTCAAGACAGAAAACAGAACTGGATAAAAATAGAAAGGGAAAAAAAATAGAGCACAAATAATGCCCATCAGTATATCTAATGTATGTATTACATAATGTTCTGACTTTTCTGTTTCCATTTAAAGAGAAAATATGGATTTTCATGGGCATGAGATGACAAAATCAGAAGACACAGACATCCTGGATCAACAACAGAGTAAGAGAACATTGAGAAGTAAATGCTCAAACTCATAAAGGTTTTATTTATTTTTTGAAATTAGGAAAACGTCGATACACTTGTAAAAAGAGCATTAGTATGCATTTTTATAAGTAGTAGTTGTTACTGTACTACAGAACATACAAATTGGTACTTAATCCTTTGTGACCAGAGTTCATTGATGCCTAGATGCCAAATTTAGCAGCATCAGCATGCGTTAGTGATTTTCAAGTGGACCTTAATTTAAAAAGTGAATGTTTGCTATGTTACCTTAGAAGTACCCTGAAAAATCTACCTTTCTTCTTTTATTCCTCCTGAATTATAGTAGTGAACTTCCTGGTATGTGAATCTTCCTAGGCACTCCTGTGCCTACAGCTTCAAAGCTGTATATCTGCAGTGTGAGATCTATGGTGCTGCTGCCTCTGACCGCTAGTCTCAGGAGATTTGCAGTGAGACTTACTGATGCTCACTGTGCTCCTTGCTAGAGGCACTGACATGAGGAAGCAAAACTCTGCCTCTACCAAGATGAATGCCCCCACACAGTGACAGTACAGAACAAGCGTAGGAAGTCAGTAATAGGGAAAAGATCAGCTGAACTAAACTGGTCACTAGTCCTTTCCCTCTGCCTTTTTTGGGGCTAATATGCTATCACATGGGCTTGTAAAGTAAAGTTAAAAAAAAGAACTTTTAACAATAATTTAAAAAAAAATGTAAGTCCCTTGCCCCCACAAGCACTCACGTCTTCACGTAAACACGCCTATGTCACGCTAGACATGTTGGGCATCGCCGAGCACGCCAGAGTGAGAGCAATAATTCTAGGGCCAAAATTTACACATATCAAGTACATTTGTCACAAAATTTTGGGGTTTAATAAAAAAGTTGTGCTAATGTTGTGCAACATAAAAATGTGCAAATATAACATATTCTCAGTATGATTCATCATGTCAGGGAATATTAATATACAGATTGGGGGTGAGATGGTGTTTATGTGTAAATCATGCCCAAAAAAATTGTTTTGAATAGAATGCAGAAATAGTTTACTGCTATTTGGAGCTCAGTTAGAGAGATTTCCCATTATTTACTGTCACGGTGGCAATATCTTCACTAGACTGGAAGTGAGGAAAAATCTGCAACAGGGATACAAACAACAAAACAAAGCTGGACAAAAATCCATCCTGCACCTGCACCTTTCTATGCCAGCTAGAAGGGATACCATTTAAATCTATAATGACAAAAATGGAAAACACACAAACAGCTAAGTCCCTAGATGTTTACTAAGTTTAAAAAGTAAAAATGAAAAAGATCAAAATAAAACCAGCAATGTTTTTGAGGCACAGAGGCTCCCTTTCTCAAGGTGACTGTAATCATCTAAGGTCTTAAAGAAGAACTACGGGGTAAGTGTTTTTCCCCATAGTTCTCCTCAGGGTCACGGGAGGACATAAACTAGCGTCCTCCTGTCACCCAAAGCTCAGTGTACTGAGACCGCCGCAGCCGGGACAGATCCCGACATTACTGTCGAGATCCACCCAGCTGCGTGATTGACAGCTGGCTCTGGCTAGCTAGAGGCAGAGCCAGCTGTACTCGCCCCCTCCCCTGTTCGTTCCTCGAGTCAGCGCTGGAGGATCGGACAGGGGAGGGGGGTAATCCCTGCAGGGAGCCGTGAGTGACAGTCACAGCTCTCTGCAGGGACATGATCGAGAAGTGAGCGAGCGCCGGTATGTGTTGTCTCACTTCCCGATCTATTTAGCCGAAGTGTGACAGTTTCATTGTCACACATCGGCTCGAACTATGAGACTGAGTGAAAATCACTCACCTCATTGTTCTCCTTTAACTGTTTGTGTGCTGGTCATTTTTGTAATTGACAATAGAAAGCTGGCATGACTTCCAGCCTTTCCCTACTCTATTAAAATAAAGAAAGATTTTTATTTATTCGTGTATGGATGTTTTTTTGTATATTTCCCTCACTTCCTGCATTGTGGAACCATAGTTTATCTTTCTGGGATTAAAGTATTGAAATGTCCAGCTCCAGCCATTTGTATAGCAGCCATTATTTGTATAGCAGCCATTATATGTTTTGCACTCTCCATAAAAGCTAATTTTACATGACAAACAATGCAGCAGAAATATTCAGACTCTTTTTGGGAAACCCTGTTACTGAATTTCCAGAAGGATATGACACTATAAGCTATCCACCTGTAATGTAAATGAGTTTTGGGTGGGCAAATAGAACTATAGAAAAAAATGGTATTAATATTATGATTTTCAATGTTGCCATTTTAGATCTCCGTGTGATAACTACAGACAGAGAAACCAAAGAAGATACTGAATTGGTGTCTAAAATAAGGAGTGACAGTATACTGAAGCCATCAGAGTCATATGTTCCAACAGTGGCACAAGGAACTGGTACTCTCCTGCCCTCTTTTGCAGAATTTCATAAAGTTTCTGCTAAACTCATTAACATCTCTGAAAGTTCTGTCTCCGTATCTGATCGGGGGCAGGATGATCAGGACACAGAGAGTGGAGATTCAGATGTGTTCGACATGGAATCTACTGGTTTCCCAACTGGGGGAGTGTTCAGTGTTAATAAACAGTCAGTTGCTCAAGCGTTTGACCCAAAGCGTCTTGGTCAAAGTGATGAAAATATAATTAAGTCTGCTTTTCATACAAGCTATGATGGTGAATCTGGGGAAAAACCTTCTAACCCTCCATCTTCTCAGAAAGAATCTTTGAATTACAGAACTGCAGTAGCTTTGGATATAGAAGAGACGAAACCCAAAAAAGCACCCCTGGCATCTGAATCTTTTCCTACATCTGAAGATGTGACAGAGTCAGATTCAAGAACATATGGCATAGAACATTTACTTGAAAATCAGGATGGCAACACAGTCAAAGTTACAGACCTACAGAAATCGACATCAATGAGTCCAGAAAACATTAGTAATGTGGCAGGAATGAGTTTATCTGACACTAAAGTCTGGACAAGAGTGACGGAAATGAATGTAAAACAATCTTTTACAGAAAATGTAATCTCCAGGAAAATTGAGACAGCGCCATTTCATGCCACAACCTCCAAAGATTTATTTGAGATTAAAAGCTTCCCACATCCTAGTGAGGGAGAGGTGATATTCATCACAGATGAAGTCCTACAGCCTATTGAAGATACCTTGTCAGAAATCTTTTCTCCAGTTGATGAAAAGCTTTCTTACGGAAGTGGGGACTTGTACTCTGCAAAACAGGATCAGAGTGAAGAGCTGCCTTCTCTCCCTAGTGATGTAGATTCAATTAAAAGTGATGATGTTGTTACAGAGGACTTCCCTACTCCACCAGAAGAAATAGTCTTCTCTGGAACAGAAAGTTTGCAGAGCAGTCAAGAAGCTAGCCTTATTGAAGAAATCAATTTACTATATGATAATTTATTAACAGAAAATGATCTTGTTCCAGCATCTAAATCTGTGTATGAATTGCCCAATGATGGATACTTAGAAGCCCCACCCACGAAGCTTGGAGACCAAAGTAATTTACAGAGTGTTGTGGGGCATTGTACACCATTCCTAACTTTATCGAAGGCAGAAGATAATCCTCATGACCCTTTGTTCACTTTTGAGATTGGTGATAGAGTATTGGTGAAACTTTCCAAGCCGGGAACACTGAAGTATAAAGGACCAATGACTTTCAGGAAGGGCTATTGGGCAGGAGTAGTTCTAGACGAGGCTGAAGGAGACAATGATGGAACTTATGAAGGGATAAGATATTTTGAATGTCCTACGCAGTACGGTGTGTTTGTAAGACCTGGGCAGATCTCACATCTACTGTTTGATAAGCAAACAGGTTCGGGCACTCCTGGAGATGACAATAATGCACCTGGTGAGGGTTCCTCTCCAAGAAATGTCAGGTCTCGGGATCAGTCAGGTTCAGATATAGTGAGGGGAGGACAAGGTGCAGAGAATAAAAAAGAACAAACTTGTGAAAAGAACATAAACCAAACTAGATCATGTTGTTTAAAGCCATCAGAGGAAAGTAGTGACAAAAATGCTAAAGCCTGTGGTATATACCCAAATGGTTTAAAAATGAGCCCTTTGAATGAAGACAGAGACCATGGACAGGCCTCGCAAATAACTCTCTTCTGTGCAGTTGACACTGACAAAATAATACCGCCATGCCTTCTTGAAAAGCAACAACAAACATTGGTCCTAAAGGTTACAGATGAACTTTTCAACAGAGTTTTGTCTGATTTATTTGCAACATTTGCTAATATCTC
Source organism: Nanorana parkeri (assembly GCF_000935625.1). NCBI lineage: Eukaryota > Metazoa > Chordata > Amphibia > Anura > Dicroglossidae > Nanorana > Nanorana parkeri. The sequence goes on from NW_017306987.1 coordinate 545,086, forward strand.
CCAGCACAAATTCAACAAGGACAATGTAAAGCAAAACAGAAAAACCTCAGAGGAAAGCAGTGAGAAATACGTTGTGCTGCATAACAAAACTCATGACAAGCTGCAATCGCTTACTACAAAGAGGAGAAATACTGAAGGTTGTTTGGAAAACATAGCTCATGAAATAGTAATGGAGATTATAAAAGACTGTATAGAAAAATATAAGAAAAAAGAAAAGGACAATTCTTGGCCTATAGACAATTCAGCTATCTCTTTACAGGTATGTATACCATGTGAGCCATTTATAAATTGCTATTTATTGCTATTTCTGCTTTCCATTGGTAGGAATCCGAGGTCCTACACCTGCTCCTCACTTACTATGACCTATAAGGGGTAAAGGTGGCAGGGCTACAGGGAAGAAGCAGGGCTTGGCAGTACTGTGATCTTGGCACATTTATGTGATATATATATAGTTATTGCATTTCAATTTGCATCAGGATTGCCAGCCCGCCATATGTACGCCTTAATTTGCCCTCAGGGCTTCCTACCCAATAGACCTGATAGGCGGCCCTGCAACGAACTGAAGGAGTTTGCACAACAGGCTGACAACACTGGTGCTAATTGCAAGGCAGTGGCTTATTGTTGCCAGCCTGCAACAGGAAGTGGTTTTACTGTCAGAATCTCAGGGTAAGAAATTTTGCAAAAGGTTTACAGAAAACGATTTGGTTATGAAAACTTTAGAAAGTGAGGCATGATGCCAAAATACTGAAAACAGATTTCCAAATTTCATACACAGGAGGCAGAACCTCCAATTTGCCACCCATTTTGAAATTTAGGAACTGCAGTGAATGGCCTTTTGCAGTATCTTCAGCAAAAAAAGCTATGTTTGCTAATAGCTAAAGGTGTGGCTAAAATCTTTCTTATTTAGATGAATAAAATCCATGTGCTCCAGGTTAGCCAACAAAATCTGAGTTTTACTTTTAAGAGCATTTTCACTGAAGCAGCAAAGGTCATGCTATTCATACAAGCTTGTTGGCAGGAGCCCTGTCTAATGAAAGTCCAGGTCAAATAACTTAGCCTTTTATGTGCAGACTTATACATGTTTTCTGGAATATCTGGGATTTTATCTATTTTTTTGTAACAAATTTTCTTGTAATTTGAAGCATGTGTTACCAGCACAAGTATGGCCACATTCACACACGAATCGGCCTGCATGTACAGCTCTGTGCTGCGTGCGGGGCCGTACCAAGTAGCTGCCGGGAAGGACAGGTGCTGCGTGTGATTAGAACGCAGCCCCCGTCCTTCTCTATGGGCCTACGCGGCCGTACGCCCCCCCTACGCTCACCTCATTTGCAGGTCCGTAGGGGTGCGGGTTATCGTATTCATACGCCGCCGGAATGGATCATGTATGCGTCCCGGCCAGAAAACCCGCACCCCTACGGACCTGCAAATGAGGTGAGCGTAGGGGGGCGTACGGCCGCGTAGCCCCATAGAGAAGGAAGGGGGCGGCGTTCTAATCACACGCAGCACCTGTCCTTCCCGGCAGCTACTTGGTACGGCCCCGCACGCAGCACGGAGCTGTACGTGCAGGCCGATTCGTGTGTGAATGGGGCCATATGTGGACTGTTTAGACTTGTGAAAAGGGGAGAAAATTCTAGTATAAAGTGACTGATACAATAGTGTAAACAAATGTATAACTGGGATAATGTATCACTTACAGTAATTGATTCGATTATTAGGATTCACAGAGAGGTTGTCCTAACATCTTTATTAACCTATAGTAGGGGATATGTTATTCCTTTTTATGCTCATCTCACGGTGCCTGACACTTGTGCATCAGCTGAATGCTGGTTGGCACCCTTCTGTAGTCTGGTTCATAATACAGAAATTGAATACACAAAAGTGCTAATATCAGCTCTGATGTGTTTGCTTTTAACTGTGTTTCTTCCAGCTCTGTGTACATTGGCCTCTCCTGAAATTAAGTGCTAAGACTGACACTCTCACTGCATAAATTACAACTATAGAGTTGTTTACTTTATTGTAGTAATTGGAAGTAAAATCTTAAGTGGTATTACCCATGTACATCCTATATATTTACTATAGGTCCTTTAAAAAAAAAAAAAGCTGAAATAGACATTTGGCTGTTTGATTAAATTTGATATATGGATTCCAGCAGTTTCTTTTACAAGACTGCTCTGGGCAGATAAAACAGACCCAGCACATTGTAATTTGTAGATATATTTCACCAGTCCATGAAGACTTGCTGACATTTTTTTCCTCATGTATAGTTTGCTGATACTTTACACTAATCCTAACATAATGTGTTACTTTCTACAAGGGAACTTGCCTAATTTTTCAACCTCTCTTGTTTTCGTCACATTTACCACATTTGTTTCTGCCAATCTGCCATCTTTAAAAATTTCTTTTTATGGGCCCCTTCAGATGCTTTGCCGTATCCCATGTTAAAACACACATTTTACCACATGTTACCGCAATGCACGCTACTTTGTGCTGTGTGTTGCAGACTGCAATGCCATTCATTTAGAATAGTAACTTAATGCACAAGTGCATTAGGCACCAACAGTCCTGCGCTGCAGCATACCACAATGCACATGCCATGTGTTGTGGTGCATTAGGTTAAAAACATTTCTGCCAGTTTAGTTGTTGTCCATTAGTGTGCATAGGGAACACACCAGATAACACATGGTAACGCTTATATGGTAGCTTGTATGGTAACGCACGACAATATCCTGTATGGATTGTATATTTCTGGATGGGACACACAATCATTCTAAGTGACTATAATAGAAGCAAAGTAGTAGAATCTCCATTCACAAATGTGTTTTTCTGCAGCTGGCTTCCTCTAAAATTCTTTTTTTTTTTTGTACAACTGATCCTTAGTTCTGTCAATGTCCCTATGCTATGGTTCCTTTACTGTGGAAAGTAGAACACTGAGCCTCAACTCTCTGAACTTCCTGATCTTTTGTAGTGCTTGAAACACAAGACTGTCAAAGCGGCTGTGTCTGCAATCAGAAGTTAAATACTCTCATTTTGGTTTTTATCATGTCTTATGTTCATACAGTATATGTATATTTGTGATTTTTAATATGAAGCAACAAAGAATCCTGTTTTTATATTACTTTAAAAACCCTATCCTCATTTCTGTTGGTTTAGCCCTCACTTTCTAACTTCCTTGTCTTTTCTTTCACAAAACTCAGCCACTATGAGTCTGATTTTAAAATGTTAGCTAGTATGGAAGGGATAATGGGAATTAAATATGAATAATCTGTACAGCTGTAACTACAGGCTTTTGGAGTGCGTTGTTGGTACCTTGTTGGAGTTGCCCTCAATTTGTACCTGCTGCAGATCACCCCACCCCATCACCCAAATTCTCTTTAAAATATGAGCACATGTATTAAATAGTGTATCCGTTTTTAAGGTTTCTGAGATTCACAAGGAAATTGAGAACACAGTGTCACTAAACAAAGATAAAAGGACCGCTATCACCACCTTTGCAGACAAGACCATTGAAGAGATTGTTACAGATTCTTTACAACTGATGGAGAATATTATACGGCATAAAGCAGATATGTCTGTTCTGGAACAGAGTTGATTTGTTTTAGGTAATGTCCATAACATTTGTAATCACTCGATTTGATATGTTGGGATAATTGCTGTTGTTAGATCTACTCAACTAATCACTATCTGTATGTAAACTAGCCCTTTACCATAAATCTGTTATCATTGCAGAAAATCCTAGTACTATTGAAGCTAGCTGCAATGGCTATTTTAAAACTCAGATTAAAGGGAACCTGTCTATACAGTGATATGGAAGGTGCCACTGCTAAGATAGTCAGAGGGCTAGAGGTCTCCTGACACTTGTTAGCCTGTCAGTGGTTGAGGTCTGGTGGTTGACAGGGCAGCAAATGTAAGGACCATGTCACTTAGCAATCTTATCAAATCAATGTCCCATCGCACTCCTGACTGATATGCAACTCAGTGTTCCTGATGGTGCTGCATGTGAACCAAAAGAAGTAAGAAGTCACCAGCACACCAGTTTCCACCTTATCAATCTGTTGCTATTGACGATGGATAAACATGGTATCACACTGAAAATGCAACGTTTCAGAGCTGCATGTGATTCCTTCATCAGGCAAACAGCGTGTTCACACTTTTTGCCTGATGAAGGAACAATACGGTACTGAAACTTTGTGTTTCATTGTGACACTAGCAATCTTGTTGCTGGCAGCAAACCACTAGCAACAGGATCCCTAAAGAGACTGCTCTTACAGAGTTGCTACTTTGCTGGCTGATATGGTGCAAGATCTCACTCTGCAGCGAGGGAGCATTGGCGGAGCAGATGAGTGTTCTCAGCGCTCTCTTACTTATCCACCAGAGACAGGATCACTAGAATGCCATATACCAGTCAATTTGTTTCTTTAAAAAACATTTTTGTGGAACATTTGTTCGATCTTCCTATAGTTAATGGGGTCAAATTGACAATTGTTTTCGACCATATCAATGAAAAAAAAAAAATGAAGGAACAGAATGGAAAGGAAGTAAAATTCAGTGAGGTTGGTTTTCGTTTGGAAAACTTTATTTATTCCATGAGATATTTATGAGATTTTTTGTATGAATGTACGTAAGAAAATCTACCAGCGAATGGCCTGCTTTAGATTTCAGGTGACCTCTGACCTTCCAGATAAAGTGCCAGAATAAGACAAAGTAAAGCTGGCCATACACTGCTTAGATTTTGGAAAGAACTTTTGTACAAAAGATCTTTCGTTCGAATTTCTATTAGTTGATGGAGTCAAATCCTTAATCAATTTCGACCATAGTGACTAAAAAAACTCAAAAGAGCAGGATGGAAAGTTTTTCATTTGGGGAAACTCCAGTCCCCGAATGAAAAACTTTCTAAATGCTAAATGCTAAAATCAAACTAAATTTTAATGGAAATTCATCAAGTGTCTGATGGCATTATTGGGTAGTAAAGAAAGATATTTCATACGAAAGTTCATTCAGAAATCTACTAGAGTATGGCCAGCTTAAGTAAATAAATCTGCACAATTAAAATAAAAATTAAATATTCAGATTCCTGCATAATCTACTTTGCAACTGCAATTTCAGACTTTAAAGTGTTTAATGGATAGCAAAACCCGCTTATCATCTGAACTTGTCAATTGGAGCCACTCTTTAACCAGTTGACATCCGGGGTGTTAAACCCCCTTCCCATCCAGGCCATTTTTCAGTATATCTGCCCGTGCGCCCGCTAGGGGGTGCGCGCGAGCAGGAAAAAAATGCCGTCTGGAGACGGCAACCCGCTCATGCGAGTCTGCCGTCCGTCCGTTTTTTCTTAACGGGCGGACGGCAAGAGGTTAAAGTTAACCTTTACCTCCTTTCACTAAAAATCATCATTCAGCTCTGCATGCTGATATGAAATCATCTTACATTCATTAGTTAAACATTCCAGAGATGTTCCAGAAAGTTAAGGGAGATGGATTAATCTGCCCTTAGTAAAAATGGCCACTGTGAGAAGAATGGGGAGAAAAAGAAAAATAAGATATGCAAAGAATAAAAAGCCGAAAATGATCTATAAGTATGTGTTTGTAGATTGCCATTACTAACAACTCTAAATGTGTATTTGTTGTCATTTTTTTAAAGATAAGGTAAAGTTCCTCTTTAATATACATGTTCATACTTAATTTTTTGGTACACAGGCTTCTACATCTCGAGAGCTTAGGAAACGTATACCGGTAACACACAACAAATAAGCTGATTTCTGGGAGAGTAGCATCCTGCACTACAGCTATAAACCGGAACAGTCTATGACATGATGATGTTGTCCTTTGTCAAAAGGATGCGCTGTTACCTGCATGGAAAATTACATTTTGTGATGTTGATTACTAATGACAACTGGAACTTTTAATCCTGCACTTTTTATTTTTTACCTTTGCACTATTGTTTATATTATAGCAGTAATTTTGGTATTGGACTAATCCATTAAACAAATAATGATTATGCTGGCTGGTGTGGCAAAAGATTTAGAAAATCATTTCTATTTCATAATGAATTAGGTGAAAGTGATTTTAATACCAATCCTTTTTAAAAACTAGAAGTCAAAGTACTCTCTGACCCTGTATTGCACACCCACTGATGTTTAAAATGTAAATGCACCTCTGGTACAATTATAATTTTGTTGTATATTGGCGTGCCTTTAAAATCTAGAAAGTAGCACTGAAGACACTGAACAGAACAGGCATGTGGAGCAAATTCCTTGCTTTTAGTCCTAGACTTTAGTTGCAGTGCATACTGCAGACAGGGTGAATGTAATCAAAACAACATTGACACTGGCAAGAATAGGTGAACCACAGATTCCACAACTAGAATACATCATTACACAATTGCACCACATCGTAACAAGTAGCATGTGTCCTTTCCTGAGGATCAAATCAGAATAACAATGAGCATGGTCTCTAGAGATGTTATCCAGGCTGGTTATGTGCACTTGAGAGCCTATTTTGCATACATTTTAAACATTATTAAGTAAAATTAGCTCAGACCAAGGAGTTGAGCCATGAAGGGGGAAAGAGAGTAAAAGGAAAGAGTGTAACTCGGCTAGGCCAGATAGGGAAAGGTCAAGGTGGAAGAAGGGCTGGAAGGAAAGGGATAGGAAGGGAGGGTGGAGAAGGAGGGGGGAAAGAGGTGGGTGTGCTGGAGAAGGGAGGAGTACATTCCTGTAATATGGTCCAGAATGGGGTTATTTACCCTCAAACCTTCACCTCACCAACATAGTTGGAGACCTAAGGATATATACAGTATCTTGTGGAGAACCGAAGAAAACCCTGTACCATCTAGTAATAAGTTTATAGGTTATGGAGGCATGGTAACAAAGGTATAAGACATCTTCTCTTTGCTTGAACATGAGCATAGAATTTGTCTGTCTCCCATTTCAAGAAAGGTGGGACAAAGGAGCCTAAAGCTTAATGAAGAGTTTGTATGTCAGGGAGAGGGGCTGGCACATGGTTCCCTGCTCACAGTGCATGCATTCAGAGTTTGAGAGGCAGGTACGCAACCTTGGTGCAGGAGCTTGTACAAGAAGTGCATTAATTGTGATCTTCAGGTATGCAAGGGTTGCTCTATCATATATTGGACATCTGTAATAGATTTCAGTCTGGAGCCTAACACAAAATCTTTAAGTCTAAATTTATTACCAATGAAAAGCGAGACAGTTGTTTATCTGCCACTCTTGGGGTGAAGTTCTGTGCCCAACTATCAAGGTCATGAGTGATCGTAAACGAAGTGATCGTGAACTAAGCTTGAAACGCCTGGTGGCACCAAGTGAAGAATGTTAATAAAGGTGATTTTGAATTTATACTAAGAAACGCTGTGTGAATTTTTCATAAAACCATCCATGCAACAAAACGGCATAACGCCAAACAAATTTGTGTGGAACATTCTAATACCCCAACGATCACATACAATACACATGTTGTTTCCTGTAACTAGAAAGCCATTACTTAACAGCACTAACTGCAGATTGTAACCTGAAAATGGCTGCTGTGAATTACTCCAGTTCAAATCTTTATTGCTCTTTGTTCTGCCTGAATGTGACTCTAATTGGTTATGTGAGCACATACTGTATATAAGTATGTATATATAAAGATTCCCACCACCAGTCCAATAATTTTGTCCTGCGTGTTTAGGTCAGTGATGTTTCTGATAAGGGATGGGCTCAATGTTCGAGTCAGTTCGTTCGTTCGTCACATCGGCAGTTTATTTATTCGGGCTGTTCGCCTGCCGAGCGCCCCACAAGGCACTGCGCACCGCACAGTCAGGTGCAAGACTTTGCCCAATCAGGGCACAGTACTCTGTAAGAGCCATGATTGGGCAAAGTAATGATGACTTTGCCCAATCATGGGTCACCTGTCAGATGCTGTACAACTCTAAACGGTTGGGCGGAGCTAGCTCGCTGTCACCACAAGCTCCGCCCAATTGTTTATATTTTGGCGGCATCTGTCAGAATGACCATTCTGCGGCGGCAGTTTGGCGGGACTTTGTCGCGAGCGGACAAGTCGGCGGGTATCGGGTTTTAAAAAAAAAATGATTTCTATTTTTTTTTTTT
>NW_017306987.1:553356-553763 GCF_000935625.1 Nanorana parkeri
TTTTTTTTTTTTTTTTTTTATTTCGTCGTCGTCGTGGACAATGCTGGACGTCGTGATTGACGCTGGATTACGATTACGGTGGATCAATTTCTTTTTTTAATAGAGTTGTCAAAAATGTGTCTTTTTTTTTTCTTTTTCAATTAAAGGATTTTTTCAAAAGTTTGGCCACTTTTTTAAAACTTTAATGTAACCCATTAGTAAATGGATACCCCTTACTCATTCACGGGGGCGCATCTGGATGATGTGAATAAGTCCCCTCCCCACAGCCAACGCCTCAGGGCTTGTAGGAAGAGGCCCTTGTCCCCATCGGCACAGGGACAAGGTGCTTTTCCAGGGACGACCCTGGAACAGCACCCTCCCAGTGCCGAGGGCATGTGGCCTGGTATGGCGGGGGGTTTCCCGCCCCC
>NW_017306987.1:553816-561560 GCF_000935625.1 Nanorana parkeri
GGATTTTTTCCCCATTTTTGGGGGTAGGGTTCCTCCTTAAAATTCCGCCCAGACCTTAAGGGCCTTGTATGACTTTGAGGGGGAACCCCACACACTTTTTTAATGGGGTCCCTCCTAACATTCCTACCACACCTAAAGGGTCAGGTATTGTTTGGGAGGGGGAACCACACTTTTTTTTTTCTTTATAAATGTCATTTAAAAAAAAAAATTGTCAGTTTTGCTGCAGCAGGTTCTATACATTGTACAGATGCGCCACTTTACAGGCAGTTTAAGGGGACCCCGCAGGCATGATATTTAAAGGAATTTTTCATGTTTATTGTTTCACTTTAAGCAATTTTAAAATCACTGCTCCTTTAAAAACAATATTTTTTTAAAGTGCAGTATGCAAATCCCCATACCTTTTTTTATGGCCAATAACTTGCATATAGGCCTTCAAACAGGGGACATTTGCATTGAGTTCAAGTTTGAATTCAAAAATGTTTCATATTCTAAAGTTTGAATTAGAACCGAACATGGGGTTGTTCGGCCCATCACTATTTCTGATATCCTTGCTGCCTGCAGACAGGTATAGTGACTTTATTAAAAGCATCTGAGGTCAACATACAGTGGTAAACCTGAGACTGGTCTAAGAATTAAGAGAACAAGCAGCATGATGGCCAGAAAAAGCCATCCCTAATTTTTACATTCTAATCCCATCAAACATCACAATACAAAGTGCAGAGATCTAAGGGCTGCCCCCTGCCAAGATTTTCAATATCATGATTACTTCAAGGTCTAATCTTTTCCTTGGCTTTGTTTTGGCTTGAGTTGGGGAATCCTCTATTGATTTGCATCCCTAAGATAGGAGGCCATTGTGTCTTGAAAAGTTCAGCTGTTGTCCTAGTCATGTTTACTAGACAATCTACCCACAGCCATGACAATTTCTTTGTTTTGTACATTTGACTGTTTTATTACATCTAAATACTCCTTATTGAAGAGTGTGAAGAGTAAAGGTGCCCATACACTGCACGATTCTCGTACGAGAATCGCGGGAAATCCTGCGATCGTACGAGAATCGTGCAGTGTATGGAAGGCGTGCGACCGTTTCTACTGTACGGTCGCACGTCTTCCTTTGAACCAGCAGGCTAGAAAACCAGCCGGGAATCGTACGATTCTCGGCGAGTTAGTGGCCTGCTGAGTCGACAACTGCCGAACGGGCCGGCCCGTTTGCAGTCATCGTAAGCCCGCTCCTCATTGCAGTCATCGTAAGCCCGCCCCTCAGAGGGGCGGGCTTGCGATGATCGCAAGTACGATCTGCCTGTCCAAGATGGGCAGATCGTACGTTTTTTAAAGTACTTTACAACCCTCGCAAGACAAAAGTCTTGCGAGGGTTGTAAAGTGTATGGGCACCTTAACTCTTGTAGTTTACCAGTCCCTGTTCCTCACTGTAGAGTACACAGCGTATAGTATAGTATAGTATAGTATGGTATGGTATAGAATGTCAATCTGTGAACAGAGAGCTTTACATGTGTATGTTAGAATGGCTAATATATAGTGTTTCCTAGTGAAGTGCATGAGTAGGATTACAAAGATTTAATACAGCCCATAATCCACAACACATATTATGTGGAACAATCTTTGGGGATAGTAGAGTATTAAGTCTAGAATAGAATGCAGAATGTTCCTAATTGTAGAATGCAGATTCCTAATGTTTTAAAGTGTAAATAGACCCTTAACCTATTTCCCAATATGTTTGGCATCATATCTCGGAGCATATAGTTTTGTTTACAAGATAATATTTTGTAAAACTGTTGCAAAGTTGATTACCTGGAGATCTTGGCAGGAACAGCATTTCCTGTTAAAGGGTGACAATGCTACGCCACTGCCACACAATTAGTAGAAATGTTGGCAACCTGCTGTTAGCATTCCTTCTGTTGATCATTGTATTGGGGGAACTACCACCATAGCAGCCCACAGGATTGCTATGGTGCCCAAGACAGCCAAGGGCCTGGAGGTGTATGTGTAGGGTCACCCCCTCTTGGTTGGTTGCAGCCTGAAGCATAGCCATAGCCAGAGTTAACTGCTTGATGTAAAGCTTTGCCAGTTGGAATTTGGAAGAGGGAGGGGGCCACCAGCACTGAACAGCAAAGAAGCAGCACGCAGAGAGTAGCGAGTGACACAGCAAAGCAGCACAGTAATGGGAAGTGTGTCTATAACAGGTGCCCCACCCAAATACTTACCTCATTTGGTCCAGTAGTTTTATATTAAGAGGAAGATCACTCGTCTACTTTTTTATGGATGAGAGTTATGTCTTTGGTGGGTGCATGGATGGGTCCCCTTTTATGCGTGCCTTTCATGGGTAGTTGGGCCTGTGGGCCCTGCTTACTGTCCTGCATCCCCACTCCCATTATAGAGTGCAAAAATGAACAATCTAGAGTAGCATACAGGAGTAGGTAACATACAATATAGCATCCAGTGGAGTAGCCATGCATATTAATTGATACAGCATACAGTGTGGAGCAGTAAGAAATATGTAAGGAACAGTACGGTGTACAAAGTGTAGTGGTTAGCAGTAGGTAGCATACATTAAGAGGCACAATGAAGCATTTAGGAGAATGTTATGTACAATACAGCACACACAGTGGAGCTGTCAGGAGTATGTAATGTACAGTACAGCATACAGTGGAGAGGTCAGGAGTATAGCACAGAACACAGTAAAACACACATAATGGAGAAGTCAAGAGTATGTAAGAGCTACTTTCCTTATTTCCTACTGTCACTACACTCTGGTATACATTATCTATTCCACACTGGCTCATTCTGTAAGCTGTGCTGTATATTCCCTATTCCACACTGCCTCATTCTGTACACTGTACTGTACATTCTCTATTCCACACCTCCTCAATATGTACACATTGTAGTACATTCCCTATTCTCAATGCCTAATTTTGTACAATGTGCTGTACATTGCCTAATCTACACTGCCTCATTCTGTATGCTGTGCTGTACTTTCTCTATTCCACACTTCCTCAATATGGACACTGTGCTGTACATTACCTATACTACATTGCCTCATTCTGTATGGTGTTGTAGATTCTCTTTTCCGCACTTCCTCAATATGTACAGTAAGTGTTGTGCATTCCTTATTCACTGCCTCATTCCATAAGCTGTGCTGTACATTCCCTATTCCACATTTCCTCATTATATACACTGTGTTGTACCTAACTATTTTATACTGCCTCATTCTGTACGCTGTGCTATACATTCTCTATTTCACACCTCCTCAATATGAACAAAGTGTTGAACATTGCCTATTCACACTGCTTCATTCTGTACACTGTGCTTTACGTTCCCTCCTCCACACTGTCTCATTCTGTATGCTGTGCTATACATTCCCTATTATATACATCTCATTCTGTGGGCTGTGCTGTACATTCCATATTCCACACTGCCTCATTGTATACATTGTGCTGTACATTCCCTATTCCACATCATACTATTCTGTGCCCTGACACACTCTATAAGTAAGCACCGGTGTGCATGAGGTCTCAATTCATGTGTTATGCTTTTATGAAAGAATAAAGAGTCTGGACATAGCTGGCATGGGTCATCTAATTTTCCTGTATAGTGGTTCTCAGCAAATGAGCTGGATGAGCACCTGACTATAGCAGGCAAGCATGGGCCTGGAGAGACGCACCACTTTTCTTATTCTGTACATTGCTGTACATTATATATTCCACACCATCCCATTCTGTATACTGAGAGCAGTACATTCCCTATTTCATATTACTTCAGCTTGTAGTCCAGTGACTATGCTGGCGGCTCTTTACTATTTGGGCTTCATTTAGGCATTTTAGTGAAAGGTCTGCGTTAAACTACAAAATTTGAGGGTGAATTACTCCACAATGGCTGTAGCTACAGAGGCCAGTGAGTGTTTACATTTAATTTACTGCTTTGTAAGAATATGTAAATATTTGAGGCTGTATGAACACACACAGTAGCTCCGTATATGAACAATGATCTATTCTAAAATGCATGTAATCATAGCACATATGATTACATGCAGAGTGCCACTTACAGAGGCGACCGCTGTCACCCAGTCATTAACTTGAATGGGTGACGGCAGACACTTTTAAACTGAATATTTGGGATTCCTGCTGCGGGAATCCCAAATCGCAATTTTGTGCATAGTGTGAATGTTGCCTGAAAGTAGTGCAAAGATAATTCAGCATCATACTCTGAAGTCAGCTAAGCACTTCAGGGCTATTCAGCTATCCTGGAGGTTTCTAGCAAGTTTGTAACAATTTAGAGACGATTCTCCTTCCAAAGGCATTTAGAAATTAAATATAAACTAGGATAAGAAATCCGTCACTACACGCACTAGAAATCAGTTTAAAAGACGCTGATGGCACCAAATTGATTCATTGCCCTCTATGTCTCTTCTGCAATAACAGGTTCTTACCTGCCTATTTGCAATGTACACTGCACAGGCAGCTCAGTGTACAATTTTGGCATCTGCCGAGATGGATTAACTCTTGCGCATAAGTGAAAGTTATGTCATCCTGGCGCATCCAATCAAGATGGCCGAAGACCAGTACCCGTAAGAAGACTGTGTGAAGTTGTGAGGAGCTGGCGGGGGTGCTCACGGATGTTGTATCGCTGGAGGGGAGTATAGTTCTGCTTTAATGCACTTTGTATTAAGTCAACCCATTCATTTTGAATGGGCCTACCAACACACCACAATGGATTAATAAGCACACATGAACCTTTTTTTTAGCGATGCAGCACAACACACTGCACTGTTACCCTCTACTGTATAGTACCAATCTCACTGCACAGAGAAGGCAGCATTTTAGTGCGCTGCACAAGTGTAAACAGGCCCTCAGTGCCCATAGCCTGGCCACAGTTCTACTTTAAGGCAGAATACTCTCATTTCTGCACATGCCTAGTGGTGACTAGTTTGGATACCCCTGGATGGTTGTTACTTCAGTGCAGGTGTTATTATTACTCAACTATGGTGCAGCAGCTAGGTCATTACCTGGATATATATATACGTAGCTGAACAGCTTTGTTCCCCACCCATCCAAAGTGCAACAAATAGTACTTTGGTATGACAAGCTATAAGTAACATTATACCCTATGTGGAGACTAACAGTTTTCTTTAACTCTTGGCGCTAATGGCTGCCAGCTGAATGATCCACTTGCTGTTGGATACTCAAAGTTTTCAACAGTTTATCACAGTTTTTCACACAAACTTGAGGGGCTGCTCATCCAAGGCCACTGGCGGAAATACCAGGGTCGCAATTGCGACCGGGCCCTGGCGTTCTGCCTGTTGGGGGGGCAGCGAGGAAGAAGATGGCCCCCCCGAGATCGTGCCGCTCCGCCACCCACAGCATGTACGGGCGGCTGTGCGGCAGGGCTGGAGAGGCTGTCACTAGTCCCACAGAATGTGCTGCAGGTACCGCCAGGTAGCACATTCTGCTGTGTGAGGACCCTCTCCACTTAGCCCCGCCCCCAGAGTTCACAAGTACTCATACTCGTGAAAATGCCCCAATACTAAATGCAAATACTGTGTTCTGTCGAGAACGCCGACGTAGTCGAATTTTCCGACCTCAGGATCTGCACTTGCGCAGAAACCAGTATTATGGAGGAAACAGGAATTTATTTACATAGTATTTTGTTTAAATTGTTAATTGTGACTGTTAATAATATTCCATCCATCATTTACTGCCATGGACGGTATATTATTAACGGTCACAATTAACAATTACAAACGAATACTTTGTAAATAAATGCCGGTTTCCTCGTTAATCCAATCTGTACGTACGCGCAGATACTGGGTCGGCATTCTCGAAAGAACACCGGCACTAACATTTTAAACAAGCGGCTGCCTGAGGTCCCGCACTTGCTGGGAACATCGGCAGCCTTCCTTTCAACCATGCGGTGCCATGGCGGTAGGGGGTTGGGGGGCCCTTTGTGGTTTCTTACACCGGGGCCCTGAAGGTTCTAGTTACGCCTAGTTCTAGTTACAAACTATTCTGATGAAGGGGGATTGCCCCTGAAACACGTCAATCTTGGCTGACTGCGGCCGGTGGACAGGGATGTGACCGGAGGCAACCGTGGTACATAGTCGGGGCGATACCATGTTGGGTTAACAGACAGTGTGGCCTCTTGTTTGTTGTTAAAGCGTGGTGAAAACGTTTGCTTGTGAGTACATATATCCCTTGTTTTATTTATCTTAATAAACAATTTTACACACTGAGGTGACGATCTGTTCCCTTTTGTTTTCTATGTGGAGATTAGTATCAGGATTATTGAGATAATATGGAACATCCGGGCTCCCTGGAGCTGGAGATCACGGGGGCTTTATCTGCCACCAGCACGCCGCCAGCCATGTCTGCACGGGGTGATTAGGGTGTGCGCACGCCTAGGCACTCAGACATTTTGTCGGACATAAATGCATAAATAGTCACCCTCACACCAAGGTCCAATGTATCGGGAATTCACATTTATAAAATTCACATTTTATTCACATGCCAAGAATTCATGGTACCACGGTTAATGGTCCCTTCATCAGGCATAGTGACACTATGTTTGGCCACTATGTGTGGCTGATGAAGGGACCATTAAATGTTCAGAAACATTGTTGTTCACAAGTGGTACCATGTATTCTTAGCGTCTGAATTAAAGGTGACCATTTATGTATTTGGATTCATGCAGAGCCTTCCGCAGGTCATTCCAGCACTCATTTGAAAATATTGGGATCCCGGTCCAAAGTGCGATGGGAAGTATGCTGTTATTGTCACTAGGGATGCACCGATACCATTTTGTCAGTATCGAGTAAAAGTACCGATATTTATATTTCCAATACCGCGAGTACCGATACTGGTACTTCCGCTAGCATGGAGCCGGCTTCCCGGGCAATCAGCATGGAGCCGGCCAAACAGCATGGAGCTGGCTCCCCAGCCAAAGCCGGGTGGCAAGTCATTACCTGCTGTCTGGCTTCCTGATTGTCTGGTAAGCCGGCTCCATGTTCCCTTGCGGCACTGGCGGTCAGAGGAAATCTCCCTCTGATCGGAAGGTCCAGTATCAGGGGTAAGTATCAGAGCATTTGGCCGAGTAAGAGTACTCGCCCAAATACTCGGTATCGGGACCGATACCCGTATCGATAGCGGTGCATCCCTAATTGTCGCACATAAAAACACATGATAAAACACCCTTAAAAACAAAAATCCCATTTATTCCTATGGCCCCTGTTCACATCTGAGTGTTTGCCAAAAGCTGTAAAACGCCTGTCACTGGAAAAAGTACATGAGCTTCTTTTTGGCAGATTACAGCGCGTTTCGTCATCAAAGACTTAATTGGAAATGCGCGACGCAATTATTTTTGCTTTTGGCCGCATTTGATGTGTTTGCCCATTTACATCAACGTGTCACAACAAATAGAAACATGCGAAAGCACTGTCTCCTAGGTGTGAATGATTTATACTCATATGTCCAGGTGGAAACAAGTGATGAAGATATAAATACATGTCAAGGCTTGCTTTTTTTTTAAATGGAAAAATATACTTTACTTTATATAATAAAACATATCAAAAAGAAGATAGTCGAGGCTTGCTGATGCCCCTTCTGTCCCTCCTGCTTGCTGATGCCCCTTCTGTCCCTCCTGCTTGCTGATGCCCCTTCTGTCCCTCCTGCTTGCTGATGCCCCTTCTGTCCCTCCTGCTTGCTGATGCCCCTTCTGTCCCTCCTGCTTGCTGATGCCC
>NW_017306987.1:562704-569072 GCF_000935625.1 Nanorana parkeri
GGAGAGGTATAGCGTCCTGTTACCAGGACATCCAGCGGCGCCTCTTCTAGCTCTCTCCAACGTGACACTGTGGCGCCCCTTCTAGCTCCCCTCTCTCCGTGACAGCGGCGGCATTCTCTCTGTACAGAAATCCACTCTGGTCTTCGTGATTTTCTGCCTTTTCTCCATCTAGAATGTGAGTCCTGTTATGACTATTTCTTCAACGTTGCATCTTCTTTTTTTTTCACTGTCTGTGTACAGCCACTCCCACTGATATTTCCGCCCCCCGCCACCCCCAAACTACACTTGTATACTACTTCCCATAGCCCACTAACTTTATTATAAGGTATTGCTGGGACTTGTAGTCCTGCATAGCTGGTGCTATTCTGCATTGCTGTATAATCACTATACAGCAATGCAGAATAGCACCAACTATGCAGGACTACAAGTCTCAGCAATGCATTATATTTTTAAGTAGGGATCAACACTGCCAATACTGGGCATTTTCACGAGTACTCATACTCGTGAAAATGCCCCGATACTAAACGCAGATACCGGTGTTCAGTCAAGAACGCCGACGTAGTCGAGTTTGCTGACCTCAGCATCTGCGCTTGGGCACAGACCAATATTATCGAGGAAACCAGCATTTATTTGGAAAGTATTTATTTTAAATTGTTAATTGTGACCGTTAATAATATTCTATCCATTATTCACTGCCATGGGCTGCATATTATTACCGGTCACAATTAACGATTTAAACAAAATACTTTGTAAATAAATGGCTGTTTCCTCGATAATCCCGCCTACGTACGTGCAGATACTGGGTCAGCGTTCTCGACAGAACACCGGCACTAAAAATTTTAAACTGAAGCGGCTGCCTGAGGTCCTGCACTTGCTGGGGCCCTCGGCAGCCTTCCTGTTAACCACACAGTGCCATGGTGGTTGGGGGGGGGCCCTTCATAGTTTCTTGCACCGGGGCCCTGAAGGTTCTAGTTACGCCTCTGCTGATGCCCCTTCTGTCCCTCCTGCTTGCTGATGCCCCTTCTGTCCCTCCTGCTTGCTGATGCCCCTTCTGTCCCTCCTGCTTGCTGATGCCCCTTCTGTCCCTCCTGCTTGCTGATGCCCCTTCTGTCCCTCCTGCTTGCTGATGCCCCTTCTGTCCCTCCTGCTTGCTGATGCCCCTTCTGTCCCTCCTGCTTGCTGATGCCCCTTCTGTCCCTCCTGCTTGCTGATGCCCCTTCTGTCCCTCCTGCTTGCTGATGCCCCTTCTGTCCCTCCTGCTTGCTGATGCCCCTTCTGTCCCTCCTGCTTGCTGATGCCCCTTCTGTCCCTCCTGCTTGCTGATGCCCCTTCTGTCCCTCCTGCTTGCTGATGCCCCTTCTGTCCCTCCTGCTTGCTGATGCCCCTTCTGTCCCTCCTGCTTGCTGATGCCCCTTCTGTCCCTCCTGCTTGCTGATGCCCCTTCTGTCCCTCCTGCTTGCTATTTGGAAAGTATTTATTTTAAATCGTTAATTGTGACCGTTAATAATATTCCATCCATTATTCACTGCCATGGGCTACATATTATTACCGGTCACAATTAACGATTTAAACAAAATACTTTGTAAATAAATGGCTGTTTCCTCGATAATCCCGCCTACGTACGCGCAGATACTGGGTCAGCGTTCTCGACAGAACACCGGCACAAAATTTTTTAAACTGAAGCGGCTGCCTGAGGTCCTGCACTTGCTGGGGACCTCGGCAGCCTTCCTGCTAACCACACAGTGCCATGGTGGTTGGGGGGGGGCCCTTCATAGTTTCTTGCACCGGGGCCCTGAAGGTTCTAGTTACGCCTCTGCTGATGCCCCTTCTGTCCCTCCTGCTTGCTGATGCCCCTTCTGTCCCTCCTGCTTGCTGATGCCCCTTCTCTCCTTCCTGCTTGCTGATGCCCCTTCTCTCCTTCCTGCTTGCTGATGCCCCTTCTCTCCTTCCTTCTTGCTGGTGCCCCTTCTCTCCTTCCTGCTTGCTGGTGCCCCTTCTCTTCGTCTTGCTTGCTAGTGCCCCTTCTCTCCGTCCAGCTTGCTAGTGCCCCTTCTCTCCGTCCAGCTTGCTAGTGCCCCTTCTCTCCTTCCTGCTTGCTGGTGCCCCTTTTATCGCTCCTGTCCTGGGCACTAGCACACAAGTACCATACAATAGACACAGCCCCGTTGCACTGCTCGTGCAGTCCTACCACCGCAGCAAAGGGCTTAGCTCCGCCCAGCCCATGTGTCCTCCCCAAACCGCCCAGTTAGGGCGTTCTCCCACCCTTCCTATGCTGTGTGTTTTCTACGGGCTGGTGACGTCACGCCTGGTCAGTATGGCGGCCGGCGTCCTGGAAAGAGCAGGGATGTGGTGGCTGGTGATGGCGGCGCTGTGTTGGGTGGTGAACGGGCAGGATTCTCTGTACGGAGCCCAGGACCCCGGTATACACATTCTAGACCGGAGGACAGTGAATGCCGCTCTGTACAATTCCTCCTCCGCCTGGCTGCTAGAGTTCTACTCCTCTTGGTGCGGACACTGTATCAGTTACGCCCCCACCTGGCAAAGCCTGGCCGCGGACGTGCAGGGTGAGAGCATACCTAACTGGCCAGGGGTGATATATGTGGGTACAGGGGTGTGCGACATTATGGGGGTGGTATATGGGGTATAGAGCATGTATGATATAACTGGTGGTGGTATATGGGGTACAGACTCTGTGACATCACTGAAATGTTATATTGGATTCAGAGGCTAAGCACTGGGGGTGCTATATGGGGTGTATGACATCACTGGACGTGCTATATAGGGTGTAGCGATTGTGCGACATCCCTGGGGGTTATATATGTGGGTACCGGAGATTTGTGACATTACGGGGTGGTATGTGGTGTTTCAGGGATATATGACATCACTGGCGGTGGTTTATGGGATACAGAGGATGTGTGACATCACTGGAGGTGGAATATCAGGTATGGGGGATGTTTGATATCACTGGGGGTGCTGTATAAGGTGTAGCAATTGTGGGACACTGGGGGTGATATATGGGGGTACAGTGTGTGTGGGACATCACTGGCAGTGCTTTATGGGGTACGGGTATGTGACCTCACTGGAGGTGGTTATATGAGATATGGGGGCTGTTTGACATGGGGGTGCTATATAGGGTGTGTCGGTTGTGGAACATCCCTGGGGGTGATATATTAATTTATAGGGGGTGATATATGGGGGTGCAGGGTGTGACACATTACTCGGGTGGTATATGGGACTTTAGGGGATGTGACATCACTGGCTGTGGTGTATGGGGGATATGTGACATCACTGGTGGTGTATGGGGGATGTGTGACCTCACTGGTGGTGGTATAGGAGATACGGGGTCTGTGTGACATCAAAGGGTGCTATATAGGGTGTGGCGGTTGTGTGGCATCCATGGGGGTGCAGGGTGTGTGACATTACTGGGGTGGTATATGGGGGTTCAGGGATGTGTGACATCACTGGCGGGTGGTTTATGGGGATGTGAGACATCACTGGCAGTGGTATTTAAGATATGGGGGCTGTGTGACATCACTGGGAGTGGTATTTAAGATATGGGGGCTGTGTGACATCACTGGGGGTGCTATATAGGGTGTGGTGGTTGTGGGACATCCCTGGGGGTGATATATGAAGTTACAGGGGTATGGGGCACCCCTGGGGGCCACATATGGGGTACAGGGTGTGACTGACATTACTTTGGTGGTATATGGGGGTTCAGGGCATGTGTGACATTACCGGGGTGGTATATGGGGGTTCAGTGGATGTGACATCACTGGCAGTGGTTTATGGGGTAAGGGGGGATGTGTGACATCACTGGCAGTGGTTTATCGGGTACTGGGGATGAGTGACATCACTGGGGGATGGTTTATGAGATATGTGGGCTGTGTGACATCACTGGGGGTGCTCTATAGGGTGTGGCAGTTGTGGGACATCCCTGGGGTGATATATATGGTGCAGAGGATGTATGACATCACTAGGGTGGTATATATGGTGTAGGTGATGTATGACATCACTGGAGGTGGTATACATGGTGCAGGTGATGTATGACATCACTGGAGGTGGTATACATGGTGCAGGTGATGTATGACATCACTGGAGGTGGTATACATGGTGCAGGTGATGTATGACATCACTGGAGGTGGTATATATATGGTGCAGGTGATGTATGACATCACTGGAGGTAATATATATGATGCAGGGAATTTATGACATCACTGGAGGTGGTATATGGGGTACAGAGGATGTGATATCACTTGGGGGTGGTATATATGGGGCAGGGCATGTGACAACTGGGCGTGGTATATATGGAGCAGCGGATGTGACATCCCTGGGGGTTGTGTATATGGGGAAGGGGATGTGACATCATTAGGGGTGGTATATATGGGGCAGGGGATGTATGACATCACTGGGGATGGTATATAGGGGACGTAGGACCGGAGAAAGGACTGGGAAAATCCTAGTAGACCAGTCCTCTGCCATTTGTAGAACCTTCATGACAACACTTTGTTGTTGCTTGTCAGTAGAAGTATACGGGTCCTGTATGCTATAACTTGCCTTCTGAATTCTGCATGTGCCTGCCATCTTTGTTTATTAGGTGTTATTGGTGGTTTCCTGTACATGGTCATGGCTTTCTGCCCTGTATATTGGATTCTGCTCCACATCCCAGCTGCCACTGTGAATTGTATTGGTGATGGTCATACATTGGCATTATCCCATAGGTTGGTGTTGATGTGACTGTGAACAAGCCTAGTACAATGACTTACATTTGATGGTTTCACCCGACCGTGTACATTGGTGTGCTGATCATAACCTTATCTCTGGGGAACAATAGTGATCATTTAGTGAAATGGATTTATCTCCCCAAGACTTGTCAGACGGAGGTCATGAAGTGCCGGTAAAGTCTGTTGTGTGTGTTTTTCAAATTCAGTCCATTATTGTCGGCATCAGGGGACAGCTAACGTGTTGTCTCAAGGTAGCTCCAGAAGTTGTGCTCTCCTGGTGTATGTAGCATCCCTATGTGCAAACCTCACACGCGTGTTTGTGCACGCGGCACTTGTTTTCAGTTTGTTTAATAGACTGCCATAGCTGATAAACCTGAAAGACCAGGAAGCAGAAGCAGGACTTCTGTATTTGTGTCAGCTGTCACTTTCCCAGCCCTGCATGTGTTCGTGTCAGCAGTCACTCTCAGGGTTTTGTGTACGTGTGTCATCTATCACTCTGTGATCCATCGGGTCAGATAGGAAATTGAAGTGCACCAGGTCACAGGTTCTTTTTAAAGAAAAAGTCATTTTGCCCATTCAAGGCTGGGCCACGGTGTCTTTGTAGGTGACCGTCTTGAACCGCTGATACTTCCCTTGGCAATGCTCCACCTCCTCAGTCTCTGTTGCAGGCAGGGGCAATACCTTGTGAGCATGTGACCTCCTCCCATGTAACAGTGCTTGAGTGTAGCAGCCTTTCACTAGGCCCAAGCACTGTCACATTACTAGGAGAGTGATGTCATTGATCCCCTTAGCATCTCTGACACTAGAGATTAGTCATTTTGTTCTGAGTTGACATGGTGACAGTGTCTCTTTAAACCCCAACCTTGCAACTTTTTTTTTTCTAACTTCCCTTCATTCTGGGGCCTCTCCATTCAAAGATGCACACCTGCTGCCTCCGTGTATGGGAGAACATTACTCCATGTAACAGTTCTGGTGTTTGTTTGGCTGCTTGGCTCCCAGGGAGAAAGTTCTGTGTAAGGTCTGGAGCTCAGACAGGGATTCTTTTTGCATACGCGAGCCAGGAGCAGAGGGGAGGTTCATATAAACATGCATCTGTGGATGCCAGCAGTAAAGTGCTGTGTTCTCCCCTAGAAATGTTTCAGTTGGGTGGGTTGAAACTGTAGCCAGCTTATAAAAAAAAGGAGCAGCGGGGTTCATGGTTTGTTCATACCAAGCGCTTTCCAGGAGCAGAGCAGTTACAGACCGGATCAAAACTGTGTCCAATGTATTCCAATGGTATTTTAGGCTCTAGTTCACATCGCAGCGCTCAGTTCCAGAGCATGTAAAAAAAAACTGCAGCAAGCCCTATTTTACCTGCTCTGGAACGCATGCAAACGCCCTGGAATGCACTGAAAGCCAATTTTAAACTAAAAAAAAAACAAACCAAAAACGCGGCAAAAAACGTGTGCAGAAACTCATGCAGATCTGGTCTGCATTTGGTGTGAACAAGCACTCAGTGAGAAATAGAAACCTTGTGCAAATATTTATCAATTCAGTTTTCTGTAAAAATAAACAAATATACAGTATGTGACGACATTAAAATATTTCAGCCCGTCACTTTGGAATTATACCTAAATGATGGCCCTGAGATTATTCTTCCAGATCTGT
>NW_017306987.1:569131-637705 GCF_000935625.1 Nanorana parkeri
GATGTAAAACTAACATGTTCTACAATAGGCATTTACTTATGTATGTCCATCCTAATAGCATGTATTTATATCATCCCCCCCCCGTGCTCGTTTTGTCTAGGAAGTTAAAATAAAGTTGTTCTCACCCAAACCACGGTCCCGGTTTGCTCCTCCTTAGACCGGTCCCTTCAGCCTCGCTTCCAGTGGCCTAATGTCTTGTGAGTCATCGCATTCTATACAGCGTATACAACTAGGGATGCACCGATACTCGGTGCTGATACCAAGTATTTGGGTGAGTACTCGTACTTGCCCAAATGCTCCGATACCTTGCCCAATACTGGAACGTCCAGTCAGAGGAAAATGTTTGTGCTGTAGGGGAACATGAAGCCGGCTTCCTGGTCAGTCAGGAAGTTGGGTGGCAAGTAATGACCCTCCTCCCGAGTTCCTGATTGGCCCGAAAAGCCGGCTCCTTGCAGTGTTCCAGCCAATTGGCATGGAGCCATCTTCCCGGCCAATGAGGAGACCAGGAGGTGTGTCATTACTTGCTGCCCGGTTTCCTGATTGGCCAATCACAATTGAGCTGTCCATACAATATGAAGCCGGCTTCCCGGGCAATCAGAAAGCTGGGCAGCATGTCATTACATGCCGCCCGGCTTCCTGATTGCCCTGGGAAGCCGGCTCCATGCCAGCAGAAGCACCAGTATCGGTACTCGGTATCGGCGAGTACCAAAAGCAAAATATCGGTACTTGATACTGAAAAAACGGTATCAGTGCATTCCTATATAAAATGTGAGGACACCAAGGAACATACCATCACAGGAGTGGAGGTAGAGATAGGCTGAAGGGCCCAGTCTAAGAGCAAGCCAGGGTCGTGGTTTGGGTGAGTATAACTTTATTTTAGCTTCCTAGACAAAACGAGCGCTTGCGTCTCAAGCCTCGTTTTCATACTGCCTCGGTATAACTGCAGTGTCATTTCCGGCTGTGCCGCTGAGGTTACTTCTGCCCGACACGAGGAGAGACGCTGTCGGAAGGAGTGAGGACTGGCTGCATACCGGCGAAGCCTGATGGAGGAAGAGGCTAAGCCAGTTTCTGCTGTGCCCAGGTCGAAGGGTGGGGTAAGTGATCTCCTTCGGCTTTATGTGGCTAAGCACAGTGAGGTGATGAGGAGCCTTGTTACCAATTGCTATCATTGATAGTTTTTATGTTTTATCTGCTGCTGTGTAGGATACTATGGGAGATAAAGTGAGTACCCAAGTTGCAGCTACACCTACCACCTCTGCTTCTAAACAGTTGAAAAAGCGTTTTGGCAACTACAACATTAAGTTGCTGAGTAGTTATGAAAAACTGCTTTGTGAACCCTTTATCCAGAAGTTGATGTTCAGAGTCTAGACTTTATGACTAGCATACGGAGTGAAATGGTGGCAACAGTGCAATCGCTTAAAACGCCTTCTACAGAACTGCTACCAATAACTACTTCGTCAGTTGTGTCGGCTGGTCTGTCTAGTCTTTCTTCTGGTCTGGTTTTCTCCCAGGAGATTAAAAAAAATACTCTGGAGGAACAGAAAGGATTCTTCAGAATCAGATAGTTCCCTTGAGGAAGGGGAGACTTTAGGAGAAACTGAAGCACTTAAACATCCACGTCATCTGTTTTGCGTAGATGACATGGGGCAGAACCTTCAATGTATTTGGGCACGCAGTGGAACTTTTGAGATACAGCCGATCTTATTCATCCACAAAATGTGTGTTGTTTAATGGTAAAACATCCCCTCTTGTACAGTTGTCACTGGAACAGCTGTCCTCTTTGGAGGTTTTCCCCTACCTTCCTGTCCTGGTGACAAGTGTACAGTGTTTTGTTTTTTTTTATGTTACTTTTTGTCTTGGCGACTATGGTCACCAGGACAAATAGAAAGTGTGACACAGACAGCAAAAGAACCTCCAGAAACCGACTTTACCTACTCTAGTCAAATCTAAAAAAAAGGGTTTTGGGCTAGAGATCTACTTTAACCAAGACTGTTTACACTTGTTTACATTGGAGAACACCCCTAAAGGTCCAAAACCTAGATGACTCTATCATGCTCAATGCACATTGAGGTCCTGAAGATCCCTGCAGGGATTTCCCCCTCCTTGCTCCGATCCTCCTGCGCTGATTGGCGGAACGGGAGGGGGCGGGTACAGCTGGCTCTGCCTCTAGATAGACAGAGCCAGCTGTCAATCACGCAGCTGGGTGGATCTCGACAGTAATGTCGTGATCTGTCCCGGCTGTGGCGGGCTCAGTATACCGCGAGCTGTAGCTCACGGTATACTGAGCTTTGGGTCACGGGAGGACGCTAGTTTGTGTCCTCAGAACTATGGGGAAAAACACTTAACCCATAGTTCTCCTTTAAACTGCAGTCAGAAAGAATGTGATTGTCTGACAGTGGTATTAACCACTGTTTATTCTTTAAACCGTATTATTATAATAGGGATAGGTAATTGTCTAATATTGGTTACAGTCACATTTTTGTACTCACACACACAAAGAAGAAACATTTGGTAACATTTTGTTTGTGTAGAATTAGGTTTATACACACACGCAAAGCTTATTGACCCAGCGACTCAGCACCCACAAAATGTAAATAAGAAGTGGAGTCATCTGGTATTGGATTACAACTAAAAACAACCAGCCTCCTCTTGTGACTATCACAGTTCAGTGCTACAAAAATGACTGACCAACAATGTTAACAGCAACATGCTAGTAGGGCTGAAACCAACTAATCGATAATAGGAATAGTTGTCATCTATTCTCATTATTGATTAGTTGGATGGATCCCCTGGCTCTCTCCTCTACGCTGGGAGGAGGGCACAGCAAGCAGTGGACGGGTGCAATAGCCAGACTGCTATTGGCTATTGCAATTTGAAATGGCCAATAGCAGGCTGGGTATTGCACCAGCCCACTACCTGCTGTATTTACATTCAGCTGCCATCTGCAGAATCTTGCCACTGGCAGCTGTCATTCCTTGGCTGAAGCTATTCAAGCTCCATGTACTTGGAATACAATAATTTTAAAAAAATATATATAAAAAGGTGGGGAAAAAAGGTCATTTTCTGTTTCGGCCTGAACAATTCTGCTGCAAGGGGTGCGAGGCAGTGCCATTCATTTCATAAAACGGCATGCACAATGTCTTGCAATCGCACTGCATTGGAACTCACAGCATTGTGGTGCTGGGCGTTCCAGTGCGGGCGATCACACTGTGAGTGGGAGGCATGTTTGGGGTGCCTTTAAAATGAATAGCACCAGAACGCACCTCCCTCAGCAGAATTTGTCAGGCTGAAACTGAAAAATGACTTTTCTCCACCTTTTAACACACTCGCATACACACACACTCTTTCTGCAGAGGGCAACTGAATGTACATACAGCAGGTAGTAGGCTGGCTATTGCACCATTTCAAATTGCAGTAGCAGGCTGGCTATTGCACCCGCCCACTGCTTGCTGTGCCCTCCTCCGAGCATGGAGGAGAGAGCTAGGGGATCCAACCAACTAATCGATAATAAATAGTTGATAACTATTCTCATTATCGATTAATCAATTAGTTGATTGCAGCCCTAATACACTGTAATCAGTTCATCTAAATTTTCATGGTCAAAATCTGTTGAGAGAAATGTATTCATATAAAGTGTTTTTTTGTTTTTTTAATATATCAAGCTGACCTGGCTGGTAAACTTGCACCCTAAGAAAGAAGCAGTGAAACACAACCATTGTGCTGTACCAGCAAACAAGAAATGCCTTGCTTCTATTCATTACTTTCAGTTACCGTATATATGTACATAGGGGCAGCCATATGTGCATACTACTTAGTGGTACTTGTATGCGCGTATGGCTTTCCCCATGCACCTATATAAGCAAGTTATGACTAGAAGCACAGGTTTTTAAAACAATAACACAAACTATTGTTTATATACATTTAACAAAAATATAAATAATTTTGGCTTTAACAGCCTTGTGTCTGTAGTTTTCATCTCTCATGAAATAGAAATAATGGGCACTTTTCTGAAAATGATCAGTCTTATCTTGAGGTGCTTGGTGAATTGAGTCTTCAGTGTGCAGTGAATTCTGATGCTATAAATCTACTAGTACTTTTATATATACAGCTTTCTGGAAAAGTAGCTGTTTTGATGGGGTGAACATTGCCTTTAATACTGTTACTTGAAGAGGTTTTATAAAAGTACGAATCAGTCACTTGTTCACTGGCAATGCGTCTCTGTTGTCGGCTTTACCTTCAGCTCAGGCTTACAGTTTTCACATTAAGTAAACATGGCTTTTTGGCTGCTTGAAGATTGCTCTATTGGTAACCTGTAATTAAGCAGACCTGTCATTAAAGTCTTAGTACAGCCGCGGTGACGGGCCTCTTGCCTGCCCGCCTGACTGTAGGATCAGTTTCTGAACCGATAATGCAAGTGTTACAGAAAATTGGCTAGAGGGTAAAAGATGAGCTGATGTTTATATTCAGGTCATCAAGCTGCATTGAAGTGTTTTGGGAGGAAGGAAAACTGTCCTCTTACTATGTTTCTGCTATAAAATGTCTTACGACGGCCCATGGGAGTAAGTTGTTTGCGTGATAATACGCGTTACTGTGTACTGAATTATAAAGAGAGGTCTTTTATTTGTCTACAAAGTGCACCTGTGCTTTGTCAATGCTGAACAAAGCAACAGTTTCAGTTTAATGCTGCTGTCTCCAGCCACTCATATTCACCTAACGTTCACTCCCCCTATCACCATTTTTCGCTACTGATACCAAAGAGGGACTGCCCTATGTCTTCACTCACAGCTTACATAGGGTTGAGTACTCTGCCTGCACCCCTGGGACAAATGCCATGCACCAGTACTGTCACATGGACTGGGTTACATGCTCCTCCATATGCACATGTATGGAGTATTTTCTTTGCTCCCTTTGGCTGGATAGCACAATGTGGGAGTGAAGGAATGGTGGGTATGTTCTGCTGGGGAGGGGGATATTAAAACTAACTTTCATACAAAGAGTGCACAAAAACACACCACATGAACAAATGTTAAAAGCACGCTTAAAAGTGCATACAGTGCTAAAAGCGTTAAGGTAACGCTATACTTGGGAGTTAAATTTAAAAAATGCATTAAAGTACCTTAACTATTAACCACAATGTATCTTATTTGTGTATCACTCATCTGTAGATCCTCAAATCATCTCTGAATTGGTGCTGACACTGTCCTTCCTTCTGGAGGGTGGATACTTTTGTTCCTCACGCTGGTCCCGGGCTCAGCTGAGCCCGGGACCAGCATAGTGCCTCTCGGACAGGGGATCACATGGAGATTGGTACACGATATCCCTCCGGTCCACTCTCCACTGTCCGATTGCGGATGCGATGTATCTTACATCACTTCCGGCATTCTTGTGTCCCTCTTCAGATACTGGAGAGAAGCTGATGGAGCAGATCTCTGCTTCATAATCTTCTTTGGGGTGTCCTTGGTGAACCCTAATGTCTCCATAAAGAGGACCTGTCACATCTTTTGCTATCACATAGAGGGGTTTCTTATAGGGCTGCAGCTAAGGATTATTTTCATACTCGATTAGTTAGCCGATTATTAAGTTCGATTAATCGGATTTAAAAAAAGGCTCCAGTGATGGACTACTAGTTTCTTTTGAGATTGTAGTCCATAACGGGAGCAAGCTTGGCGCGGTGGAAGTAAAAAAAAAAAAAAAAATGTGGTGTGCAATATAGTACATTATACAGCCGCGCAGTGCAGAATACCAGCAGCTATAGAGGAATGGAGCAATAGTACATTATACTATAATGGCGTTATTCTGCATTGCGCTGTATATAATGTATTGCTGGGATATGTAGTCCTCTGTAGCTGGCGTTTTTCTGCATTGCGCTGTATATAATGTATTATTGCTGGGATTTGTAGTCCTCTATAGCTGGTGGTATTCTGCAGTGTGCTGTATAATGATTATACTGCAGAATACCACCAGCTATAGAGGAATACAACAAATGCCAGCAATAGTAAATTATACTATACTATTATGTATATAATATTGCTGGGATCTGATTATTACTCTATTGATGGCGTTATTCTGCATTGTGCTGTATAATGTACTATTGCTGGGATTTGTAGTCCTCTGTAACTGCTGGTGTTTTGCATTGCGTTGTATATAATTTATTATTGCTGGGATTTGTAGTCCTCTATAGCTAGTGGTATTTTCCATTGCGCTGTATAATGATTATACTGTGCAATGCAGATTACCACTGACCAGTTATAGAGGAACTACAAATCCCAGCAATAATACATTATACAGCGCAATGGAGAACACCAGCAGCTATAGAGGAACAACAAATCCCAGCAATAATACATTATACAGGGTGTTTAATATATTACTGCTGGGATTTGGTGTTCCTCTACAGCTGCTGGTGTTCTACAGTGTGCCGCTTTTTTTTTTTTTAAACAGGAAACATGAAAACAGGTCCCCCTTACCTGTTTCTGAACCCTTGTAAGTCGCGGCGTGCTCTGCGGGCATGTGACCGGCTTGTGTGGTGGGCGTAGCATCTGCTGCGTGCGTAGCGTAACTCGTACCTGTTCCACCACAGCACCCCTGTACTCCTGTTCCACAACAGCACCCCCTCACAACTATTCCACCACTGCACCTTCATACACCTGTTCCTGGCTGCACCTTCATACACCTGTTCCGCCGCTTCACACCCACACAGCTGTTCCGCCGCTTCACACCCACACAGCTGTTCCGCCGCTTCACACCCACACAGCTGCAATAAAGTTAAGTGGAAAAAAAATTGTTTCCCCAAAAAAACATTTAATGTTGCACATAAAGAATTTAAAAAAAAAATAATATTTTTTCCAAGTCCCCACCCATACATACATACATACATACATGCATGCAAACATGCGTCGGGTGCGAAAATGACGATTGCGGCCATTACGCCACACGTTGCATATCGTCGCGAATGTCGTACAGAGAGCACTAAGTCTAGGGCCATCAATCACTGATAACACTAAACTGATGAGCAGTAAAAGCTTTTAAAGCATCGCCTATGGTCAATTTTGGGTATGGTAGTTTTTTGCGATTTCGCGGGTGCGTGCAATTTTAAAGCTTGACATGCTTGGTGTCTATTTACCTGACGTGACCCCGTCTTTTATATTTTAGCAAAAAACTGCGTAATAATCATTATTTCCTAACATAATGTAAAAAAAACTTTTTTTTTCAACAATTTTTCCTTAATATAGCAAAAAATAAAACCCGCAGTGGTGAATAAATACCACCAAAAGAAAGCTCTATCTGTCCCCCAAAATGGTGTAAAATTCATTTCAGTACAGAGTTGCATGACGGAATAAATGTCAGTCAAAGTACCGCAGCGCTAAATACTGAAAAATAGCCTGGCCAGGAAGGGGGTCTAAACACCTGGTCTTCAAGTGGTTAACTGATGGGCAGAGTTTCATTCAAGGACTTTCACCAATATGTATACACAACTTCAAGCCATGTATGAAAATGCTATAGTTGTTCAATATTTTATCCTTCTGTAGTTTTTCTTTGCGAGTGTGAAAAAAACGTATTGAATTTGTCGGGACTGTTTTAAAACATGTGCATATTGTCTGCTACTTTCTTTTTTGTTTCCAAGTGTGCCGGTGCTTTTAATGATTGCAGTGTAAGTGATTACATCAGGAGATATTGTGGGGGGAGGTCTCCTTTATTGCCATCATGGCAGAGAACACACACATCCCAGATGGTGCGCTTTGACCCAGAAGTGCAGTAAGCAACAGGCTAGCATTGTCATGCTGCATTCATGATTTCAAACCGATACTGGCAGTCGCCATCAAGGTCCCCTGCAGTTAGAAGTGGATGAGGAAGTGTGCAAGCAGGATGCTGCAGAATAGTCAGTTACATCTTTTGTCTGCACCTCAATGGCCGCCCATCTGTCCTCAGATACCTTCAGTCCCCTCAGCTGTCGGCCTGTCTGCTTTAACCGACATCCTTCCTCAGCTGCTGTCAGTCTGTATTCATAAGGAAGTAATGCTGTTTTGTTGTGTTTTGGGGAATGTGGCAGTTTTTGGTTAGCTCAGGTCTAAAGGATGGATGAGCTCAAAGCCCATCAAAGATTTCATTGACATAATTGCCAACTGTCCTCGATATCCAAGGCCACTGCAAGGGGTTTGGGGATTCTTCCCTGGGATTATCACATATTTTCAAATCCGAGTTGCTGCATTGTGTTTTCTACATAAAAAGACAACCGGTCATAAATGGCTGATTTCATCAGGTTCCCCGGGTATATTTTTTATGTCCATGGATACTAAGTAATGTGAAAGTTTAACAGTTATTACCTCTCCTAGATATCGCAATACTCCCCATGGGATTGCTTTCCTCTGCTTTTCTTATTAGAAGGATGGGATCATTTTTGTTCAGTTATTATCCAGGTTCAGAATCTAATTTCTGGACAGAGATGTTGGCTCAAAGATGGCACAATCATGTAAATCCTGGTGTGGTACTTGGCTGTGTTTACAAATGTTTGACGCAAATCGGCAGCTCTAACCTTGTTATTGCTATGGGCTTGTTCACACCAAATGCAGACCAGATCTGCATGGGTTTCTGCACATGCAGTGCAGTGTGTTACACCGCTTTTTTTTTTTTTTTTTAACAGGTATGTATTGGTTTTAATACATAAAACATGGCACAAACAATACAGAGAAAATGAAATAACAGCATTTAGTACAAGACAATACAATAATGGGAAAAGTAAAAAGAAAAACCCTACATTTAAAACTAGACAGACACAACCTAACTAAATCGGTGTGGATCATTGGTCTCTTGTGTTTGCAGCACGGCCGATCTCTTCAGGTGATCTGGCCATACTGCTAAGTGAAGGCTCTTGGGGGAGGCAATCAGAAGGAGGGGGAAGGAGGAGAGGGGACCGGACCAAGGAGGGAGATACTAGGGAGATATCAGGACGGGGTAAGGTAGCCAGGTGGGAGGGCAAGGCAGGCGGGGAGAAGGGGAGTAGACCCTCCCGTGCAGATCAGAGCCTCTATTCAGGGGGTTCAGGCGGGAGTAAGGTCTCTCCGCCCGGGCCCTCCAAGGTAAGTCCCCTGGCCGCCACCCAGTCTCCCCAGACCCGATCAAACTTACGCTCACAGTTGCGTCCCATGTATGTCAGCCTGTAGAGCGGGAGCATTCTATCAATAGTGCTTAGCCATTGTCCCACCGTGGGGGGGGTAGTTAGCTTCCATCTCAGGATTATCTCTCTCCGAGCATAGAAAGCTACATAAAATAGGAGGAGCTTGGTGGCCCTAGGGGCCTGAAGGGTCTCCCCACATCCCAGCAAGAAGAGCAAGGGGTCCACCTCCAGCTGCAGTCCAGAAACCGCCTCGACCGTGGAGACCACCGAGCTCCAGTATGGTCGAAGCCTGCTACAGGACCATACCATATGAAAGAAAGTACCCTCCTCTACCCCGCAACGAGCACACATCGCATCCGCCGTAGGGTAGATTCTAGCCAGTCTAGCAGGGGTGTAATAGGCTCTATGGAGAAACTTGAGCTGGATAAACCGTTCCTTGGGGGAAATTACTGTAGATATATAGGCCTGGACGCATTCCTCCCAAAGTTCCTCCGTCAGACTAGGGATGTCCACCCTCCATTTCTCATAAAGGGTCGTCAGCTGGGGTCTCTCCGTACAGGTCAATCGCAGGTAGAGGGAGGACAAGGGTTTATGAACTCCGACCGACATTAGGAAACGCTCAATACGGTCCGAAGCAATAGTCATTGGGTCAGGGAACTGGGCTCTACACGCATGTTTCAGCTGCATATATCTGAAACCCATGGTCTGGGGTAGGGAGTAGTTGGCCCGCAGTCTGTCGAAGCTCAACAACGTGCCTTCCGGCATGATGTGCTTAATCACTGTGATCCCACGGTGGGCCCAAACCTGGGGGTCCGGGACAGAGAGCAGGTGTTCAAGTCTTAAGTTGCCCCACAACGGGTCATCGGGGGAGATGGCGCCAGCCGGCACCCGTCCCCTTCTCATCCTGTCCCACACCGCCAGTACAGTACGCATAGGTCCCGTGACCCAACAGCCTTCGGAGCCCTATAAACCAAGTTTCTCAGCCCTGCATAAGAACCCATCAGAGCAGCCTCCAGAGTTACCGCCGGGTTATCTTGATCCCCTATAAACCACCACCAGAACCGACGCCCAATAGTAGGTTTTGAAGCATGGCAGTCCCAGTCCTACCTCAGACAGAGGGAGTCGGAGGACTCCCCTAGACACCCGAGGAATTTTTCCCGCCCAGACAAAATTGGAGATAATTCCTTCCAGTGTGTGAAAAAAGGAAATGGGAATCTGGACCGGGGTATTACGGAAACAGTAAAGAAACTTCGGGAGAAACACCATTTTCAGTAAGTTGATTCTACCCACCGGTGTCAGGGGGAGAGTTTTCCATGCCATACATTTTGCCTTCAGGTGTCTAAGTATGGGATATAAATTATCTTCTAGGAATCGGGCACGATCAGAGTTCACCACCACACCCAGGTATCGAAATTCAGAAACCTGCGTGAGGGGCAAGCCCGGATCAAGCCGAAGGGGGGACGAGCCCAGCGGGAACAGCAAGGATTTCCCCCAGTTCACCCGGAGCCCTGAGAAGGAACCAAAGGTGTCTATTATGCTTAAAGCCGCTGTCAGGGAAGGCCCCACATCCCCCAGGTAAAGTATTGCATCATCGGCGTAGAGTGAAAGCTTCTCCATCAATCTCCCCACTGGGAGCCCCACCACCCGGGCCGAGGCCCGAAGCAGGATAGCTATAGGTTCCATCGCCAGTGCAAATAGTCCAGGCGAGAGGGGACAGCCCTGTCTCGTGCCCCGGCCCAGGGCGAAGGGGGTCAACAGCATATTGTTGATGCGTACTCTGGCAGTGGGGGAAGAGTAGAGGAGCCGTATCCAAGCGATAAAGCGACCCCCCAAATCTACGGAGGACTGCCATTCAACGGAGTCGAACGCCTTCTCGATATCGAGGGATGCCACTGCTTCCCGCCCCTGTGATGCGCGGAGCCTATCGACATTAGTGAAGAGGCGCCTTAGGTTAACATCTGTCCCCCCTCCCAGGCATAAATCCAGTCTGGTCTCCATGTATCAGCAGGGTGATGACAGCGTTGAGCCTATTAGCCAGCATACGGGTAAGGATCTTGAGATCCACGTTTAAGAGGGATATTGGGCGATAAGACGAACACTGCTCAGGGTCCTTCCCAGGCTTGGGTACCACCACTATGATCGCCTCCATCATGGAGGGAGGTAGAGCACCCGCCCCACTAGCCTCCCCATAGGTATGCAATAGGTGGGGGGCCAGCCCCTCAGCATGGGTCTTATAGAACTCCACTGGGAATCCATCTGGACCCGGCGTCTTACCGGTTTTTAGGGAGGAGATGGCCCTCGCCAATTCCTTGTCAGTGAAGGGTGTATCCAGTGCTACACGAGAGGCCAAGGGCAGTTTAGGGAAGTCAATCTTGTCAAGGTAGGTCGAGAGATCGAGGTCCGAGTAGGTCACCCTAGACCGGTACAACTCCTGATAAAAGAAGGCGAAGCGGGCCGTGATCCTACCAGGGTCCGTTTAAACAGAACCATCCGGATCTGTCACCCTGGAGACACTGCACGCTCCCCCCCCTCCCTCACCAGCCAGGCCAAAAGTCTACCATTGCGCTCTCCCTCAGCGAATAGTCTCTGGGTCTGGTAAAGTAAGCATCTCCGGGACGCATCCGTGCCTAGTAGCATTAAATCCCTGTAAACACTCTGCATCTCTGAATAGAGCTCAGGGTCTTTAGTGTCCGTATACCTGCGCTCAAGGGCCTTTGCCCTCTCCTCGGTCTCATTAAGCTGGAGATGGACCCCCCGCCTAGTTTTCTTGATCACATACTGGTACTGACCACGGATGAAGGCTTTAGAGGAATCCCGGGAGATACACCGCTTTTTTTGATGCGTTCCGGGGCGTTTTAATTTTTCTTCGTTTAAAATGGGCTTTCTGTGCGTTCCAGAGCAGGAAAAATAGGGCTGGCTGCAGTTTTTTTTTACATGCTCTGGTACTGAACGCTGCGGTGTGAACTAGAGCCCAAAAATACTATAGGAATACATTGGACGCAGTTTTGATCCATTCTGTAACTGCTCTCTTCTGCATCTGGAATGCGTTTGGTGTGAACTAGCCCTACAGAGTTGCAATATACAGTCTGAATGATCAATGTGTGAGAGCAGACTAAGAAATAACTTTTTTTTGCTTGTAGCAGACTGATTACATCATCCTAGCCTAAAAAAGTTATCTGACTGGATATTAAAGATGGCTTTTTAATGACAGTGCAGTTATAGTGTTGCTTTGTATTGCGACACATGTGGAGTTTAGTTATGCACACTTATTAAGTTACTGAAAGTTTCCCTTTTGTAAATTGTTTTTGTGCTTTGGCAGTGGTCTTTTGGAGGTGCCATGATGTTGGTCTGCCCATATCTTCTGCAAAGACCTTGGGACCAAAACCTTCCGTCAGCCTGCATTTAATTCCATACATCTTCCTCTGTATTTTTCAGCACAGATAATTGAACCACTGATTTGTGATATTCTTCTGTAGTTACTAAAAATATAGAGACTCATCCATTACCCAGTGCTGGGGCCAGTCTGCTGCTGCGGTCCAGTTTCATCACAGACATATGGAGGCATTAGCTGTACCTGCTCAGCGACATCCAGATTGAATATCAGTGGAGATTTGTTTATGCCTTATGACTGTTTGATACAGTGTTACCGCTACTAAAGTGACATACGAGGGATATCTGCAAAGCCTTTATGTAATGTAACTGAAGACGTGTGTTGTCATGAAAACAGCCTGCCAGATGTGTATTTTCGTCTGAAACTCCTGATTTCTTTCCTTCCAGACTGGCATCCGGCAATAAAGATTGGTGTGTTAAACTGTGCCGATGAGGAAAATACAGCCATCTGCAAGGACTACGGTGTCCAGTTCTACCCAACGTTTCGGGTAAGTGCTGTGGCGATGGCAAAAACAAATAGATGTGCCTATGCCTCACGATCGTATTACTAGGCCAGCATCCCTGAATGACACTTGCAAAGGTCTACTAGTAAAGAAGGACGCCAAATGTATCGAGTTTCTCCAGATACTCCTGTTTAAATATTATGGTAAATAATTGTGTAATGCTTTACATACAATCAAGTGATTTAAAAGGTTCAGGGCTAAGATAGAGCTTTCTTTTGGTAGTATATAAAATCACCACTGGGGGGGTGTTATTTTTTACTATATAATGAAAAAAGTACAGTAAAAAAATTTTTTTTAAAAGTTTCCCTACCTTATGTTATAAAACATCTATTCTTACCTATATTTTTGGTAAAACCTAAAAGATGGCCCTAAAATTATTGCTCGCACTCCGACGTTCGCGGTTATATGTAACATGTGCGGCGCAATAGTTTTCGCGCGTAGGCGCACCACAGGCATATCTGCATCTGCATCTGCATCTGCATGTGTATGTGGGGGGCGGAGGACTTAACATTTTTGGTATTCACTTGTTTTGTTTTTTTTACACTTTATTGCTATCACATGGGGGCGCTAAGAAGCCCCCTATGTGATAGCCAATTTACATGACTGGTCCTCTGGACTGGACATCGGGGGTCTCCAAAATCCCTAATGTCACCTAGGGAACCCCAGAGAAGCTGATGAAGCAGTGATCTGCTTCATCAGCTTCTGTAGCTGGAAAGTGACACTGAATGCAGGAAGTGATGTAATATACATCACTTCCTGCATTACGGGACTGGAGAGTAGATCATGGGGAGATCGTGTACTGATCTCCCTCTGATCTCCTGTCACAGAGCCGTGCTGGTCCTGGCCACATCGGGCACAGCGGATCTCGGGACCGGCAACGGCAGTGACTGCTGGTGGTAATCCAAGTGATCGGGCGTCTCGAGACACTCGATCGCTTGAATATAAAGCTCTCGGCTGGCCGGGAAGCTGCTTGTCGGGCTCCGCCGTCCCCTCGTCGCGGACGAGTGGATTTTTCAAGCCATGTATGTATGTATGCATGCATACTTGCCAAAATTATTGGGACACCCCTCCAAATCATTGGATTCAGGTGTTGTGTGAAATTTCCTTGCTATTAAACATCCCATGGTCAACTGTTAGTGGTATTATAACAATGTGGAAGCAACTCCGCTACGAAGTGGTAGGCCATGTGAAATGACAGAGCGGGGTCAGCACATGCTGAAGTGCACAGAAGTCGCAAACTGTCTGCAGAGTCAATAGCTACAGACCTCCAAATGTCATGTAGCCTTCAGATTGGCACAACAACAGTGTATAGAGAGCTTCATGGAATGGGTTTCCATGGCCAAGCAGCTGCATCCAAGCCTTACATCACCAAGTGCAATGCAAAGCGTTGGATGCAGTGGTGTAAAGCATGCAACCACTGGACTCTAGAGAAGTGGAGATGTGTTCTCTGGAGTGACAAATCTTGCTTCTCTGTCTGGCCATATGATGGACGTGTCTGGGTTTGTCGGTTGCCAGGAGAACGGTACTTGCCTGACTGCATTGTGCCAAGTGTAAAGTTTGGTGGAGGGGGGATTATGGTGTGGAGTCTTTTTTCAGGGGTTGGGCTTGGCCCCTTAGTTCCAGTGAAGGGAACTCTTAAGGCATCAGCATACCAAGACATTTTGGACAATTTCATGCTCCCAACTTTGTGGGAACAGTTTGGGGATGGCCCCTTCCTGTTCCAACATGACTGCGCACTAGTGCACAAAGCAAGGTCCATAAAGACATGGGTGAGCGAGTTTTGGGTGGAGGAACTTGACTGTCCTGCACAGAGTCCTGACCTCAACCCGATAGAACACCTTTTGGTTGAAGACCTAGAAGCAAGGAGACTAGAAGCAAGGCCTTCTCGCTCAAAACCAGTATCTGACCTCACAAATGTGCTTCTGGAAGAATGGTCAAACATTCCCATAGACACACTCCTAAACCTTGTGGACGCCTTCCGAGAAAAGTTGAAGCTCTTATAGCTACAAAGGGCGGGCCAACTCAATATTGAACCCTACGGACTAAGACTGGGATGCCATTAAAGTTCACGTGCGTCTAAAGGCAGCCGTCCCAATACTTTGTCTATATAGAATATAGTGTGGAACAGTTATATTTCTGCATACCTGGCTGTATATTACATTTTTTTTTATGTATAATATACAGCCAGGTATGCGGAATTAGATATAACTGTGCCACACTACAGGTGTGGGCTGGGCACAGGATGGCATAAAAAAAAGTTATATTTGCCTGCTGTAATGCAATTACTAATTGCATTACAGCAGGCAAATATAACTTTTTTTTATGCCATCCTGTTTTTTATGCTGAACATGTGCTCTGCCTCATCCATGATTTGCCTCATCCAAATAGAATAGCAAGCAGTAGTGCATTTTTTTTAAATTTATAAACCTACAGCAGGCAAATATAACTTTTGAGGCCATCCTGTGCCCACCCCCCATCCTGTGCCCAGCCCCAGCAGTGCTGCTAACCTTCTTCTCCGTCGTCTCCGTCTGCTTCATCCCCTCGTGTCACAGCCTAGTCATCTGTCAATGCCGGCCTCTTCTCACGCTGATTGGCCGATTGGATGATTGACAGGCTTCCCCACCAATCACGAGTGAGGACAGAGGAATTGAAGGCGGAGTCTGGTTTCGGCCGTTCGCCCGTGGAGAAGGAGTTCGCGGCCATCTTGCATGAATGCAGACACGGTCCTGTGTGCGGCGGTGGAAGATGGCGGACACAGGTACTCGTTTTGGACATCAGAGCATTAGTATGAGTACCCATGCATATACTCGGTATCGCGGCCGATACCGATGCTTGTATCGGTGCATCCCTAATAAATATATATGGGATTTCAATAAACGCTCCTGTATGTCAATAATACATTGACAATTAGGGGCTCCTATTAAAGTATTCAAGGTCTTTACTGTTCTCAAGGGAAAAACAGTTCCTAACAGCTGACTCTTATACTTTACAGTATAACATTTCTGTGAAATTCTAGTCCTTTTTAAAGATCATTCAACATTTTCTCATGCCACCATTGTTTTTCTAAATCTGGCCCAATTCTTACAGGGACCTTGACGTTCACAATTTTTGCATCCTTTCCTCAAACTGCCATTATAATATCTGAGGGTGCCTTAGTTCTTAGGAAAGGTAGTGAAATTTGTTTATATTGCACAGTACATGTACACATGAGTTATTTGCTTATTCCTGCATTGAATATTTCCATATGATTCTGTAGAAGGATGCAAATCATCAGTGAACAATAGATTACTATACTAGAATGATTATCTTATATGTAGTGTGTGTTTTTATTTTAACATTCTGAGAATTTTTACTCTGATTTAGTTTTTTAGTGCACTTACAAAGGATTTTACACAAGGTGAAAACTACAAAGGTAAGTCTTTCATTTACTTTTCAGAGCAGAGCAAAATATGAAATGCCCCAGAAAAGTGTAGCACCTGTGTGTCATTCAGCTTAACAGCCCTTGGATGTGGTGGCTGCATCATTTTCTTTCTTTCTTTCTTTCTTTCTTTCTTTCTTTCTTTCTTTCTTTCTTTCTTTCTTTCCCTGTGTTCATCTCCACTGCATGTTGGATGGAAGTGATGAATTGTTTACACAATAAAGATAAGGTTCTTTATACTTTCGTTTAAGCTCCCAGGATGTGACAAGGCCACCGCTTTTCTGGCAAGATCATTAGGTATTTTCTGTACTTGCTGAAAATGCTTTACCTGAAAAATGAAAACTAATGCAAACACCACATCTAAAGACTAGTAAGCTGCAATATTTGACAATTTTGTTTTCGGCCATTTACCAATTTGCTTTTTAAAATGTTTTTGCACGTCTGTTTGGATGCAGTCACTGACCTGGAATAAGAATACAGATCATGTGTTTAGATCTCCATTGGCTGCATATTTGTTCTGAGTCAGTGAGTCAGAAAGCATTGAAGCCCAGGGCAGCCAGTCTCTGGTTATTTGCAAGAGGTCAGCAATAGTAGCCTCCATATTTCCCTTGTTTCCTACAATGAAGGTGTCACTTTCTCACAGCTGGACTTGACAATTATTTAGTTAGGGAACAATCATGGCGGATCGCTTGGGGTGGGTGACACTATCAGCTGACCTAGTAATGCCTACAACCCCTCACCAGAATGCAGGTGA
This sequence comes from Nanorana parkeri, assembly GCF_000935625.1. Lineage (NCBI taxonomy): Eukaryota > Metazoa > Chordata > Amphibia > Anura > Dicroglossidae > Nanorana > Nanorana parkeri. The sequence continues at coordinate 586,309 of NW_017306987.1, forward strand.
GGGGATCTCTGAGAGATGTAAATTGAACTTGCATGCAAAATTTTAATAAGTTTTGCATAAATATGACTAAGTTTTGCACTGAATGCTGAAGGTTGAATATCACAGAAGCAAGATAGCTTCTGATGCATAGTTATGAACTTCTGACATGTTTTTCAGTGCTGTGAGATTTTACTACTTCTGATTTTGCAGACTCTGACAGACAGGTTCAGACAGTGCGCTGTGGGATTATAGATTATCTACAGGCTGCCCCCAAGGAACACCAGCATCCTGTTTACCATGCTCTGGGGCCAATTAGGTAAGACCTCTTGAAAAAGCAACAGTCCAGCACCCCAAATTGGTTTTCTCTACCACAGTGCACGTCATTGGTTAGAGCAAGCCTCAACCCTACACTGCTGATAAAAGTACAGGAGGCATGATGGCAGCACCAATTGGTCTGTAATAAAGTGAAGCTACTGCTTTATATAATGATGTTTAGGACCCAAGACCATTTTTAAGGCGTAAAAAAGGTTTCAATACCAAAATTGTCTTCTTTGTGGGGCTGCAGCGTCTTCATTCTGATTCTGTTCTATAAAACTTAGTGGGTGGAGTAAAGGCTCCTTTTGCATGTGCATTCACATGGCTCGGCACTTACAGGGTTATTCACAAAAGGGTGAAGAGTTTGGAGAAGGCAGGAGTAGTGAACAATCTAGGACAACATAGCTGATTTTGAAAAATTCTCCAATTCAGCTCACTTTCTGGTTCAGCTATGTTGTCCTAGATTGTTCACTTCTCCTGTCTTCTCCAAACTCTTCACCCTTTTGTGAATAATGTGCTTTTCATCCAATTATCACATTTTTTTGTTTTGTTTTGTTATTTGAGTGTAATGCATTTCACTGAGTTTACAAAGCAGTTAATTTGTTGTAAGGACATTTGTTAAGCTCCCTTCTTTTCACAGAAGATATATCCATGGCCTGAGTGTGCTGCCAAATATATATATATATATATATAATGTGTATATAATTTCTCTGCAGTGGTCTGACATGCCCCCTTCATATCAAAATTAGTATGTCGGCACACTAGTTTTAAAAGAGAACTATGGGGTAACCTTTTTATCCCATAGTTCTCTTTAGGGTCACAGGAGGACATATACTAATGTCCTCCCGTGACCCAAAGCTCAGTATAACCATAGCATCACTTAAAAAGTAACTTTAAAAAATGCTGCTTGCATATTGTGCTTGCTCTTTTTTTGTTGAAAGTTTTTCTCTAAACTAAATTTTGTTCTGGATGTCAGGGTGGGGAGATTTCTGTTAACCCTATTTGTAATGTGCTGGTAGATCTCATAAGTTGTAGACGAGATTTGAATACAGTCTCTCCTAACAAAGGGTTAAAGATAGAGAATCAATGTATGTTAATGAGGGGAAGCTCAGAGTGTCCCTAGCCTTTCTATGGGGACAGTTCCTCTCACTTTGAAAATGCTCACATTAGCTTGAAGTCTGCCCAGAGGCCTGCTACACAGAAATGTATGACATTTTATAAAGTATGCCATGTGAATAGGAACAAATAAAAACACATAGTGGGGTTTTTCTAAAATTTGACTGCAAAAGTGGAAATAGTCTTAACAAGTATCTGAAACAAAGTGTCTCCTGACCCTATCAGATTTAAATTACAACGGGCAGATTTAGAATTGGAAGGGAGATTTGGGTTGCTGTCAGTGGAGTTTGCTGTGTATGAACTGCTCTGCTGCCTCACAATGGTTCATCTTTATCCTTCATCTTTATCCTTCTCTTTTCATGTTTTGCAGCTCAAGTGATATCAGCTCTCTCCTTGGTCGAAAGGAACCTCACTACACTGCTATCATTTTTGAGAGTGAGAAGTCCTATATTGGGCGGGAGGTGTGTTGTTTTTCTTTTAATTTTCTTAAATATGTATTTTTATCAGAATGTATTTTAAAAAAACAACAAAACCGAGCCATCATATTAGGTGCATATGGGGGTGCCAGCTCCTAGGAATAAGAGTAACAGTAGTAGAATCACAACAAAACAGCATAAGACCGCCTGTAAAAAACCCTATTAGGCGACGTGAGTCCAGCCGGGCAATCAGTCAAAGCACAAAGACATTGTTGTAGCCTGAAGATACTAGATAAATGTAAAAACACTGTTCTAGAGTAAACCCGAATGCCTTTCATAGTTGGCAGAGGAAGGTAATGGAGATAAAGATGAAAGCTCTCAACCACTGTGCCCCAGATCTGGGTCAGAGGGTCCTTTGAAAAGGGGCAGGCACTGAAATGGACCGGAAAAACCAGTGAGATCACAAGAGTGTTTGTGGGGAGGCCCTCACAATTGGTATGTAAATTTAATGTAAGCAATTTGTCGTGCCCCAAAGCCAGGCTACAATGGTAGGAGGAATATTGCTAAATGTGTGTATGATCTGTCTTATTTTGTATGTAGCACTGAACTGATCTCCAGAGTCAGGACATCAATGAACCCCCAAAAAATTCAGTTTACCCTTATTTTCAGCCTTTTCTGTTGTCAGCAAAAGCCTGTTTCCTGGCTTTTGCACTCTACATAATTGTGCCCACGGTTTGGGAAGATATTAGTATTATTTTTTTTGTTTGAAGTTTGGCAAACTGCGTTTAAATCCCACTAGAGCCCTACCTGCATGGATTTTGTAGCTTTTCTCCTGTGCGTCATTTTTCTCCGCAAATCCTGAGACACACTGGAAGGGTACCTGGCTGGCAGACTTTTGCATTTACAGCAAATTCACATTAGTTTGACAGAAACCCACACTTTTTTTTTTTTTTTTTTTTACTTTTTTCCAGCATTTCTTGTTTTTCAGCAGTAAGGTGGGATTGTCAGTCCTGCAGGGCCCTATGATCACCTCCTGCCCATGTGACCACAGCAGTGCCGCAGACCAAGTTGGCCTACAGCTGGAAGAAGAGATTTTTTTGTTTTGGCAGCCTCTCCTGCTTTACACTTGAGGACACTGCCACTGGGATGTGGCTGGCACTTGCATTTATAGCCATGGGCATGCCAGTGTGCAGGTAACAATGTGGAAGCCTGCACACTGGTAGGTGCTAGTAGGCTGTTGTCTATTTACATCTACTATGCCTGTGTTGTGATGCGGGCAGCTGGCAGCACATGGGAGCTGCAAGTGACAGTCTGCTAATGTCTGTTTACCCTGTCTGTGCTGTTATGCAGCTGGCACTGCAACGCGGAGCATTTTGTTTACTACCTGGCTTCTGTCACTTGGTGGGCTGCACATTGGAGCTCGATGTGCCGTTTGTAAGCTTGTCTGTTGCAGAGACTAATGTCTGGTTAATGAGTAATGGCTCAGTGTTCTCTGTATAGCACTGCAGAATATGTCAGAGATCTATAAATGCATCATCAGGGCTGGATTTCCCACATGGCAGGTGTGTGGAATTCCTATCTCCCGATGCCTGCGACATGCAGTTTCAGGTGCCGGGCAGGTGGTTATTTTCTACATTTAGCCCGCTAGAGGATAGGAGAGGGGAGGAGGGAATCCCTACAGGGAACGGCGCCAGGTCTGCCATTCTCAGTTGGGGGGGGCTTGGCGGCCAGGGGGGCGCATTGGGGAACCTGGCCTTGGGGTAGCAGAGCGAGTAAATCTGGCCCTGTGCATCATAATAATAAAAGTGTTGGACTCTGGAGTCGTTAGACTCTTCTTCCCTCTTGTCAAAGGCTAATTTCAATGGTTCATTGTTTTTAGTACAGCACTGTGGAATATGTCAGCGCCATTGAAATAGTTGTGTGTGTGTGACTGTTGTAGGGACATTAAATGTAAGCTCATCTAGATAAGAGACTAATATGAGTGGTTTAATGTGGTCTTTGGATTGCTGCAAGTTATGGTAAAGTTTAAAAAAATAACTTGCGATCTCTTTACCTGTAAAAAATTAAAATAAAATCTGATTTTAAAAAAAGTGTTTTCTGTTCTGACAATGATCTCTGCCCCCCTTCAGGTAATAATGGACTTGATGCAGTATGAAAACATTTTGGTGCACAGAGCGTTAAGTTCAGATAAGGCTGTGTTAGAGACGCTTGGTATTGTCTCTGTTCCATCATGTTACCTGATCTACCCCAACGGTACGCACGGATTAATTAACATGTAAGTAACTAAGTGTCTGTAAGAGATACAAGGTGCTTTCCTTTCCTCTAAATGGAGGATGCTGTGTGTTTTCACAGTGCTTGGTTTAATGTTACTCAGCCGTAACATAGTAACTGTTGATTGTGTCCTCTTTAAAATGGCTCTTGTGTCTCTCTCCCTCATTTTATTTGTGTTTTTTAGGCATTTCATGATTTTGATTGAGGAATTTTAAAAGTGCAATAGAATTTGTTAGATCTTTGTAACTTAAGAAATATATAGTAGCAGTGTGGAGAAAACAATATTCAGTTAAATGATCAGTCCCAATATTGAAGCATAGAACCTTGGTGTCGTTGTATTATGCCTCTTACAAAAGTTACGATTTCCCGGTGCAGTAAACTCCGACACACCAGGGATGCCGTACTTCATGCACACAGTTGACTGTAATTGGACCTCAAGCTCTGTGCAGATAACTGGTAGTGGCAGTGTTAGAGTTACAGAACCGGGCATATTGATACTGGGGCACTTTTACCATGGTTGAAGGGGATTGCAATTTGCATTTGCCATGGAAAGATAATCCTTACATACGTCAGACTTTTCATGAAGTTAATCCAAAATGTTTTTGTAGCAGGTACATAGGTTTTTGGCAAAGCTGGAGTTTATAGGTGAAAGACAACTCTAATGAAACAAATATGGAGCTAAAGTATTTCAGAGTTTGCATTGATTTTCTGTGAAGAAATTCAAGGATTAGTAATTTCTTTATCTTTTTTTCAGCGTTAAACCTCTGCGATCCGTCTTCTCCTCTCATCTTAAATCTCTGCCTTCTATAAGGAAGAAGGCAGGGGCACGCTCTGACCTTCCAGCAAGGTTGGTCCCAGAGGTTGTCAAAGAGGAGGTCGTCTGGAAAGAATATGACAAGTATGTGCCTCGCATTCACTGTACATTCTGCACAGTGGGCAGATTTTTTTTACATGGGACTTCTGTTTAATGACACTTTTTTTCGGATGAGTGCTCTAAGGCAGCTATTTTGTTTGCCAGTGCCCAATATCAATGAGGTGTTAAAAACCATGTAACCAATTTCAAATGCATTCTTTTCGCTCTCATCCTTTTGAGGTACACAGGAGGTGTTCTACCTTCAGGTCATTTTGCTTTGCACAGGAGGATTGAACACTGGCAAACACACTGTATGCCAGCCCAGGCTAACCCCTCCTACCTCCCACTGTAAGGGTATTTTTAATCTCTGGAGTTCAGCTTTAAGCTGCATTTGTGACAGTCTGCTTGAAGTTTCCCTCATTTCCTGGATGGGTATTCTGCCAGTTCACATTCAGAGGTCTCTTTGGACTGTTGGACTGCATAGCCTACATTCAGGAAGTGCTTGCTCTGCATAACTTTCAAGGGACAACATCTCTTTGAATATACTCTGGATGCCATTATCAGGAATGCCACTGGCGACAATAGCATCCGTTTTGCTGAGCCAAAGAAGCCTGAGGCACAGTGTCATTGCCCCAGTACCTGTGCAGAAGGGTTGCAAGTATATTGCCAAAAAAATATATAGTGCATGCAGAATTTTTTCAGACCGAAACGCGGGCATTGTGCCACGCGTTTGGATGTGGGCGATCGATCTGCAGCCAGAATGCGATCCAAATCAGGCCGGAACACACTGTTAGTGGTGTGAACTAGCCCTGATAAATGATGGACAATCATGTGGAGGATTGTTTAAAGGACAAGCAGTCCGTAACCTAGGTACCCAAGTCGTTTCTGATCATGAATTCTGTGCAGAGCAATCCACTGAATTTTCTTATCCATTCTGAAGTGAACAGTGCTCACAGGGCTGGGCTACTTTGTCAAGTGACAGCCTTATCACCCCGCGCCCCCTTTCTCGTTTAAACCGCCCATCACTTGATCACAGTCTACTTCTTCCAAAAAATTTCCTTTTGAAATAATATTTTTCTTTCTCTAGTGAGCTCATTGTCTTGACTTTATCTCTGATTTCCTCATTTAGGTCCAAGATTTACACAGCCGACCTGGAATCAGGGTTGCATTACCTCTTGCGAGTTGAACTGGCCACCCACCAGACACTTGAGGGGGAGAAACTGAAAGCATTCAAAGATTTTATAACCATCCTGCATAAGGTGGGACTTTTAACTGATCTGTTATGACTGCAGCCACCTTGTGATATACAATTGTGGCTACTTCCAAACATATTTTACGATCATCTTGTCCCTGGGCAGTGTTTTTAAAGCTGGTTTACTTACCAAGCTACAAAGGAGGATCTTAAAAGAATGTCTGTTCATGGATTTTCTTGGTCGGAAAGTGTTACACCACTTTAGCACTGAAGTTGATCTGGTATGGTCTGGGAATGCTACAGGGTGAAGCCTTTCCTAATGCTTTGTCACCCAGCAGAATGGAAGGTTCAGAATTTCTGCCCACCATCATTTCTTGGAGCAGCTGTAGTTTTAATCTGCCTCTCATATTATGCATGACGAGCAGTACACTCTAATGCTTTTAGCAGATAAGTCTCAGTGTCTTATTTAGATGATCAAATTGTTACAGGGTAGAGATGCAATGTCTGTGCTTTTATCCTAATGTCTGCTGCTTTGTTCACGGCACTTAATGCTTGGTGCATGGAAGGCAGTACATGTATCTGCTTAGTATGTTTTTTCGTCAGGATTTATAAAAAGGATATGAGCTAATTTGTTTAAGCTATAGTAGCATCTGTACAGCAGAAAGAAAAATAAGAGGGTTGTGGTTTCACCCAGCAACAAATCAGAGTTCAGTTGCCACTTTTAGAATCTGGTATGGACAGAACAATAGAAATCACCAGCACTCCGAGATGTGACCCTGTCACATCTCTGCCCTGATGAAGGGACCCTGCGTGGTCCCGAAACGTTAGATTATGCGATATGTGTGACGTTTAGTCCAAATTGACTTTTTTTTATTTCATTTACGGAGTGCTGGTGATTTCTATTGTTCATTGACTGTTGTACACGGTGCCATCCGTGATTGTCACTGCAAGTACCACTATTTTCATTTGGACCGGAAGCGCTGTAAGGTGTGCAGGGATACCTACTGTTTTCTGGTATGGACAGAATTCCACTTTTCTTAGTACAGTGTAGGTATGCTTGTCTCACCATGAAGATCTTAGAGGGCACTGCCTCTTGGTTCACTTGCAGTTGACAGTCCTTTTGTCATCCATTGCAGCCTCATGCCACAGTTTTGTTACTTGTTGCTGTTAAATGCTTCATGTAAAGTTTGCCGTGCTGTGCATAGTCTTTTCATGCAACCTCCAAGAATTTAAATAAAATACTTTCCAGAGTTGTTTCGTAGACGACAGCGTTCAGGAAAATGGCAAGTAAATGTACCAAAATTGTTCAAAGGTAGTTGAAACGTTAAACCTGGTGAATTAATAGACTCGCATTATAAGTGTTGAAAATATAAAATGCCTACATGCATTTGTAGAAAAAATGTATTTCTATGTCTTTTAAAAAAAAAAGACTTTGTGCTTAAAAAAAATGATTTTCAGCTGTTCCCAGGGCGCCTCCATGTAATGAAGTTGCTGGAAACACTGCAGGAGTGGCTAGTCAGTATGCCTCTGGACAAGATTCCTTATGATGCCATCCTGGATATAGTCAACAACAAAATGCGGGTGAGTTGGGGTCATATTCTGGACATGTGGGAATCCTTGTGGTTCTCAGACACCAAAAAGTAGGGTGTGGGACGCTGGATCTCTTAAAATAGTAGGTGTTCACTTTCAAGTCTTAAGCAGTGTAGAGGGAATGCTTATCCTTCGGCAGCTCTCCCAGGAGTGGTGGCCAAACCAAAAGTTGGCTCCTTGCTTAAGTATGGACTGGGTGTGCAAGGTAGAAAGCACTAAAAGCAGTCTGAATAAAATCCAGGCTTTGTTCCACAGTGCCAGGTGATTACTGGGCTGATACAAATTGAGGGGTAGTTTAGTATGATTTACCCAGATGCCTATTAAGCCTCCAGCATCTGGCTCAATCATATTAATTGCTCCTCATAATCTCTCTAATTGTATCAGTCTAGTACACACTTTGTTCAACAGTACAACCCCTGATGAAGCTGGACCCATTAAACCCCTGACTTGTGTTGGCCCTTTATGATATATGAGCAGGGCTCGAAAATCCACTCGTCTGCTCGTCTGTGACGAGTAGACAGTGGAGCCCGACGAGCAGCTTCCAGGCCGGCCGCTGGGATTACACGGCCGGCCGGGAGCTTTACAGTCAAGCGATCGAGCGTCTATAGAGACGCTCGATCGCTTGTGTCAGAAGCTGTCACTGCCGTTGCCGGTCCCGAGATCCGCTGTGCCCGATGCGGCTGGGACCGGCACGGCTCTGTGACAGGAGATCAAAGGGAGTTCAGTACACGAACTCCCTTTTGATCTCCTCTCAGTCCCCAATGCAGGAAGTGATGTATATTACATCACTTCCTGCATTCAGTGTCACTCTCCAGCTAGAGAAGCTGATGAAGCCGATCTCTGCCTCATCAGCTTCTCCGGGGGTCCCTAGGTGACTTTAGGGTCTTGGAGACCCCTGATGTCTCCATTAAGAGGACCTGTCATGTAGATTAGCTATCACATAGGGGGCTTCTTAGCCCCCCATGTAATAGCAATAAAGTTGTGTTAAAAAAAAAAGTAATATAAAAATTAAATCATAAAAAAAATAAAGAAGCATAAAAAAAAATTAAAAAAGAAAACATTTTTTTAAGTCCCCCGCCCCCCACATACACACGTAGATATGCGTCGGGTGCGCCTACGTGCGAAAACGACGATTGCGCCTATTGTGCTGCACATGTTGCATATCGCCGCAAATGTCGGAGTGAGAGCAATAATTCTAGAGCCATCAATCACTGATAACACTAAACTGATGAGCAGTAAAAGCATTTTAATCGTCACGTATGCGCGTTTTTTGCGATTTTGCGGGCGCACGCAATTTTAAGGCTTGACATGTTTGGTGTCTATTTACACGACGTGACCCCGACTTTTATGTTGTACTAAAAATATGGGTAAGAATGTTTTATAACATAGGGAAACTTTTTTTTTTTTTTTACATTTATGGTACTTTTTTCATTATAAAGTAAAAACAAATAACCCCCCGTGGGGTCACAAAACAAAGCTCTATCTGTCCCCAAAATTTTTTAACATCTATTGCAAGGCTATAGTCCGGTCATGCTGACTGGTGACATTTTTGACTGACTGGTGAGACACCGCCAAATTTTTCAAGCCCTGTATATGAGTGTTTTAAATATGAATCTGGAGTTAATACAGTCTGCTTTTGGCGCTTTCCTCCTTGCACACCGTTTTCCAACTTTGACACAAAGAGACATTACTTATTTTTTAAGACTGGTGAGAGGTAAGCTCGGGATTGAGCTAATCAAGACTCTACCTCAGACCAGCACACTGGGTCAGAGTTTCTCAGCCAGTTTCATGTGTACTCCACAATTCATTTATTTCTGTATATGCACTAGTTTTTTTTAACTTTTAATAATTTACTATACAAGCCACAGTGTAATTTACCATCTCTAGGCAGATATGGTTTTCAGCAAGTGTTAGACAAAATTTAGATTTCTGTTTTCTGAAATGACCGCAGTGTTTGTATTTGAGACTTCCCAGAATCATTGCACACTTTAACATTTAAATTCTGTCATTTTACAGATTTCTGGAATCTTCCTCACAAACCACATCCAGTGGGTGGGCTGTCAAGGCAGCAGATCCCTGCTGAGAGGATACCCTTGTTCCCTGTGGAAACTCTTTCACAGTTTGACCATACAAAGTGCCACACAGCCTGAAGCCCTGGCTAATACTGGTAAGAATGAAGTTGTATTTAAACCACTGTAACTTTTTCTTCAGCAGATAGCATTGACGACCTAAAGGCTTACTATATATATTTTTGAAGTGTTAGACATTACATTGGGGTTCCCATCTAATACCAATTGGAGCTGAGGGAGCTGATCAGAGCAAATGGTGGCCAAAAAAGAGACCCATCACTGTGCACATGTTTATGTAACCCATAGCAACTGGTTTCTATAAGATATTAAAGCCTTTATAAACTATTGCACTCTTCAGAGCAGGATTATGCAGAAGGTTGCTATGTTTTGAGTTTTTTGTTTTAAGAAATGTATTTATTGAGATTGATACAGTACAAAACAAAGAACAGCAGCCTGGAATCAACCATATGTAGGGAATTTCCCCTCAGTTGGCTCATGTGCTAGAATCACAACCTAAAACAATAGGCATTAGATGCAAAAGGGTGGCCCTTGGGCCGGTCAAGAACTACCCCACAACTAGGAGTAAATTAGAAAGCTATCCGAGAAGATCTAACAAAAGGTACGCACTAGGAATCTGAGTCTACCGCAGAGTTTGAAACTTCAAATACACCGCTATTGCTTTGCGGACATAGAAAAAGAATAAGCTGAGAAGAGTATGTTCTGCATTAGTAGGGCCAACTCCTCTACCAATCCCAAAAAATACAATTTCGGTTAGGTGGTGAAGTTTAAGGAAGTGGCTAGAAGCACATACTCTACTACCTCCGGTAGCAGATCCACATCTCTGGCAGGTTGCAGAAATACTATGGTTAAGCTTGTGTAATCAATGCAGTGTGACTTAGGCTCTGTGCAGTAATTTAAACTGAAACAACCGGTCTCGCACTGCAACCAGGTGTTTAAACTGTGTATTCCAGACCTCTTCCCAATCCGCATCTTCCAGGTCTGGAATATCAACAGTCCATATGGTTTGTAGATGAGAGGGGTTTGACATAGGGTCTGTAACGATAGACGATAGAAGCAGGAGACCACTTTTGAAAGATGTTGTTCTCTAGCAAGAGATGTACTAACCGCGTGAACGATCAGGGAACTGAGATATGAAGGCATGAGAGAATTAAATTTACCAGAAAAAATAGGAGGGTGGAATTGAATACTTCCAAATGAATATCTCAAAGGGCATCGATTTGTTGTCACTGACTATGTTCGATAACCATTTAAAGTGCGACAGGAGTGGATTTTTCCACAAGGCAGTATGAGGTGATAAGCCTTGGGTGCTGTGAGGACACCATGACATCCCAGTCCACTACACTTTGATGGTAGTAAACATGGAGGAAGTGAGAGCTTAGGGAGCTTCGGGTCCCCTAAACACTGAACTCTGCAAAGCTTCCAAGGAATTCAGTATTGCAGCCTCCAACATTACTGAGGAGTCATTGGTATTTGATGATGCCCACCAATGAGCTGTCACTAATTGGGTAGCAAGAATGTACTTGTGAAGATCTGGTAGTGCCAGACTACCTTGAAGAGTGGGACGGGTCAGAGTAGACAATGTATATCTTGGGGGCTGGGATCCCCATAGGAAGAAGGAAATTAGTTGTGTAAACTGCTGAAAATAAGTTTTAGGAATCCATATAGGGAACTTCTGAAGAGAGATGTCAGTTTAGGTAAGATCTTCATTTTAATGAGATTTACTCTCCCAAGGTTGCCATATTTAACTAATATATTTGCCTATATTGTCCAATAGGCCTGATACCATCTAGCTTTACTAATTCATCTCTTTATAGCAGCTTCTCAGAATACTGGTTGTTAAAATGTGTGTAAACCCTAACCATGAACTATTCTTTTGATCTGTTACATATACCATTGAAAGTGTTTAGTTATATCTGTTTAATAAGGGCAACAAAACTGCCTTGTCAGAAAATTAGAGCTGTCCTGTGTCCTCTGAACACTTCCTGTGTTGTTCCCAAGAGCCCTCCTAGTTCTTATCATGGACTACAGAATTATTAGCCTTTATGTTGTAGAAATCTGAGAGGAGTGTCTGAGTAGTTTAGCAAAAGACACTGGGCAGGACTGACACCACTCAAATGTGTATTGTTAACCCACAACAGGGCCTAAGAGTGCATTTGTGGCAGATAGGCATCTGTTGTACAGAATGTATTTTATGTTTTTGCCTTGACATACGTTTTTACCTTCTTACAGCCTAACCAGTTTCCCCTGCCTTGGTAGCATGCATTCAGCAAGGGGGGTGCAGCTTACCTTCAACATCCTAAAAACAAAGCCACCTCCAGAAAGGCTACCTTACTCCCGTTTTTTCTTCCATGTAGCATTAATTTGTGCTTGTTCACTGACTTGAACTCCGTAAGGTTCATTAAGCTAGAAGTAGAGCTGTGTCCTAACGATATAGGCATTTAAGAACCGGGAGATAGGTTTACTAGTGCATAACTGCTTTTTAACTGCTGCTTTACTGCTTTTTTACTGCTGCTTTGCACAATCACACAAGTCACAGTAATGTGTGTTGGAAGTGTGCAACTTTATATGTACTTTACACTTGTGGTATTTATTTTACAACATTCCTCTTACATGATGTTTTCTCTCTATTTCAGCTAACACAGTGAATAATTTAGGTTATGTTCAGCAAGAGATGAGTAGAGAGTCTGAGGACGGCTTAAAATGACTGTGACCTGGTGTAAAAAGTTTGTAGGGTAACAACCATACACGAGCACAGTAACTTGTGATGTCTGAAACTACCTACAGTAGTATTTGTGTTGAGCCTTGTGTTCTTGGGGATGCCTTTATATGGTAGGCCCAGGCTGTACATAAGCTTCCCACCCCTGAAAACTTCTGCTTGAGTGGAGATCAGGTTCCTCTCTGCCAATTGCCAAATGCCAGAGCAACTACTGCTCACCTGAAGTTCTGCCATTTGATACTTATGGACAGTGCTGGCTTAGGACCAGAAGGGAGCAAAACTTGCGTACAGCCTTGAGGTGCTTATTCACTGTGCGATGTTCATTCTGAAATCGTACAGGAATGGTCTTGCGAATGCAAATTGAACAGTTGATGGTTTATCACCGATTTTTTTCGTTTTTTACATTGAGATCAAAAATTTTCATTCGGTCAGGTTGGAAAAAACTATTTCTGAACGAACAAAAATCGATGAATCAGTGGGGTTTTCGTTCATCAAAAATCTCTGCAAGAACACAGCTAAATTTTTTTTTTTATTATTTACGACGTTCTTCAAAAATTGGTTGGTTAGTATTAGGGATGCACCGATACTAGTAAATGTGCTGATACCGAGTATTTGGGCGAGTACTCGTGCTTCCAGCATCAGGAAGCCGGGCGGTGAGTTATTACACGCCGCCTGGCTCCCTGATTGGCCGGGAACCCAGCTTCATGCTCCCTCATCGCAGGGAGCATGGAGTTGGCTTCCTGGCCAGTCAAGAAGCTTGGGGGCAGGTAATGACTCTGCCCCCGGCTTCCTGATTAGTCGGGAAGCTGACCGATCAGGAAGCCGGGCGTGAGTCATTACCCGCCCCCCTAGCTTCCTGATTGGCTAGAAAGCCAGCTCCATGGCTTATCTGAAAGCCAGGTGGCGAGTCATTGCACACCACCCAGCTTCCTTAATGGGACTTTCGGTATTGGCTAGTACCAAAAAAAAATATTGGTATTTGTACTAGATACCGAAAAAATGGTATCGATGGATCCCTAGTTAGTATGGCTAATTTTGAAGGAAAATCGTAGAGTGTATGGCCACCTTTAGCCTAGAATTCAAGACGCTCAACAGAGACACCAAGATCAATTTGAAGACCGGCACAAGTACTTGCAGTCACAATGTGTAGCACTTCAGCAGTGTTGTTCCTTTAAAAAGGTATATGTATGTAGGAGATCAGAAATGCTAATATGCAGCAAAACATTTAAAAAAAACAGTATGTGAATACAGTTTTGTTTTTTTGTTTTTAATGAAAGGCTCGTTTTTCCTTACCCTTATACAATGGCTGCATTGTGAGTCCCATTCATAAAATACAGGTATGAGGTGTTAAGGCTGTTACCTCACTGAGTTCTCTCTGCTTAATGCAGTAGACAGAGCGCTCTGATTTGAGGAACACTGGTCACATGACTTTGGCCTGTAAGCAGGCACTCCTTCCAGCTTTTTTTCCTCTTATTTATTTGATACAGGTATTTTATATAGCGCCAACACTTTTTACACAGTGCTTTACATACCCTGTTTCCCCTAAAATAAGACCTACCCCGAAAATAAGACCTAGTACTATTTTTGGGAATTGCTAAAATATAAGACCTACCCCGGAAATCTAGTTGTGACCATTCCCAGGGCCGGTGGTAAGGGGGAACTTGAAGAGCCGCGGGAGAGAATCAGCGGTGCCAACAAAGCCAGCGCTAGAGGAAGCAAGGCGGCAATGTATGGAGCAGAGCTGCATAAGCTGATGCCTCCTCTATAGCGCCGGCTCCTGTCACAGGCGGAGTGATACCAAATGCACTCCGCCTGGGAGGAATCGATAGTGAAAGTGTGCTTCGCTCATTCTGGCCAGCGATTGGTTAGCAAATTGCTCTTGGAAAGGTACGGCACCCATGATTGCCTTGATCATCATATTTTTGTACATGAATACATGTAGACTTTTCTACATGAATAAGTGTGGATTGTTGTACATAAAAAAAAAAAAACCTACCCCAAAAATAAGACCTAGTGTGTTTTTTTTGAGCCAAAAAAATATACAAGAAAGTGTCTTATTTTCGGGGAAACACAGTAGTTGTACATTCACATCAGTCCCTGCCCTCAAGAAGCTTACAATCTAATGTCTCACCTCTGCCTATCTCACATACATTCAGGGCCAGTTTACACAGGAGCCAATTAACCTTCCAGGATGTCTTTGGAGTGTGGGAGGAAATCGGAGTACCCGGTGGACACCCACTCAAGCACAGGGAGAACATGCAAATTCCTTGCAGGTTAATGTCCCTGACTGAAATTTGAACCGGAGACTAAGTGCTAGCTACTACGCCACTGTGCCGCCTTAAACTTCAAATCTAATTGTTATTGCTTTGCCAAATGCATATTTATAAAGCACACCTCTGTGCTTTTTCAATGTGCGGTATTTTTTTTATGTTTAAAGCTGCATTCAGCAAGGGTTTATATAAGGTTTGCTGCAAGGGTGATGGAGTTTAGAAGGAAATCCAATGCATATCTGAGATATGTGCTGAAATGGACACTTAAGGTCCAAGTGTTCCTATGGAAAGGGGCATCTGTGCAAGACTTGTCAAAATATATATATTTTTTAAAAACGTAACTTGCATCAAACATGTTGCAAAAGGAAATCATTCTTTGAAAAGAGCCATAGTAAATTGTTCCATCTCTCATAGATTCCATACATTTGTCACCACTTCCTCCATTTGACCAGTGAAAGGTCATGAATCAAGTATTAAGGGATAGTGGTGAAACTTATTGCACTTTGTATCCTGTAATATACAGCCTCGTAATTGACTGCAGGTCACTCTTTTTACCCCCTTCCTCATTATTTGATTTTAGAAACACTGTTATTCATTGATTACACAGAAAGCCATTTGGAGCAACAGTCCAAGCTATTCTTATCGACATACTGCTGACGAGCTGAGTTATGGGGGACGCCATTAAAGGTGCCACCTTAGAGTTGGAGGTCAATAATTAAATGGACGCCAAGCTGGGTGAACTGTTCAAGCCTTGGTTAATGAGTACAAAGGGTAAAACACATTATATGAGGGTGACAAGAAATTTGTATGTGCATAATATTTGTAAATGACATGAAGTATGCACTTGCAAGTCAACTTAGATGACATTTCGGCCCCTTTTCTTGAGAAGATCGAGTATTATTGGTTGCTTTTATTTGTCTGATTCTATCAACACATTATTAAACTGATTGATCCCAGCAACATTTTCAGACAGATTTGGGATTTTTAATTTACTATAGAAGTTTGTGTTTCTTTTTTTTACTTATTTGATCAAATTTTTGATTGAGCTTTTAAGATTCAATTGGAGATGCATAACATGAAGCTCTAGGCCAACTGCTTTATTTCTTTTTTTAATTTTGCAGACCCCTGATATTTCCCTTTTCAAATAGAAAAAGATTGAGTCCTTAATCTCTTTTTCTTTAGCCCCAGCACTCAATGAACAAGAGGCACTCCATACAGAGGATTCCTGTTCATTCACTTACTTTCAACCCTGTTATAAATGGACAGGAAGCCTCTGTACTGAGCTGCTTCCTGTTCATTTATGAACAAGGAAATAGTAAATATTTACGATCTGCTCACTTTATGAATGAATAGGAAGTTATGTATAGCACTTCAGTTCATTCATAACTGGGGACATAACAATCACTATATCACCAGTTGTTTACAAAAAGGGAATGATCAGTACTGATCACTGGGTATTTGTTCTGCACAGGGAAGGATCGGTAAATATTTGACATATTTACCAGTCCTCCACTCTCGATCCTGAGCAGGTAACCTCCTCCTGTCTGTCACCAAAGCTCTCCCCGCACCCCCCTAACAGCTGGTCTCTCCTCCCCCGCAAAAAACAATACCGTGCGCTCTACACCAGGAACACAAGATTACATACCGTGCTGACCGCTCCCCTCCATAGAGAATGAGCAGGTCAGATTAATGTGTGTTCCACAGCAGAGGTGACTTGCTGGGTGGGTTCATATGGCAACTCGGCAAATACACACAGGTTTGGGGGGAGCGCTCCTCACCACTGGGCACCCGCTGGTGGGTTTGTGTCCCCTCCGATCCCCACTGGGTGCAGCAGGGATCGAAGGGAGTACAGAGCCAATCAAACACCGGCTCCCAACGGGGAGGAGAGAACTAGGGGATGCACACCAACTGATTTTTGACAATTTATTTTCATTATCAATTTAATCAATTAGTTGGTTGCAGCCCTGAAGGAATAGTTGGAACCACTGATAGGTTTTAATTTTTTTGTGTCTCCATTAAAGAGCTATAAGGAATGGAGTGAAAACTCTTCCAATAGGGAAGAGAGAGGATTTTCCCCAAGATTGTGGCGATTTCCGTTTGTTTCCTGAGGCATCTCTGGGAATGGGAAGTGCTGTGATATCTCCAAGATGGGGACACAGATGCCTTTCCCTAATTAAAAAAAAAAAATTACACAGTTGGGCTGTATCTACTTTGAACTGAATCCTTATCTCTTAGCCTCAAATGTATTGCTTTATACCTTAAAACCTAAAATTAACCCTGCTAACAGAACTCTGACTTAACCACTATAGTTTCCAGATTCAGACCTACTTCTAAAGTGTTGAGGAGAAGTGGCTATGCAGTGGAGCTGTATTTCCAATGTTTGCACGTGTCTCTCGCAGTTTGTGATATGACACCATAAACAGATTGTTTTTCACAGCGGGGTTTTTAATGCTTCTAAAATTCTATCAGGATTAAGTTGTTCTCTGTATTATTTCTTACTTGCACTGGAAAGGGTTAAGTCTTTAAGTCACTGTTTCACAAACACTTTTATTGGTGTGAAAGGCACCACCGCCTCTGGTCTCTAAGTGGTGCCGCACTTGACTGTGTCTCGCCTCAGCCGAAATCTGACGACAAGTACTTCTTACGCTAAAAGAATTGGGTCACTTGGAGTCTGCTGGATTATGTCTTGGGGAGCTTGTTTTCTCCCCTCCTCTCCTTGTATCTTCTGTTAAATCCCATCGAATAAAAAGCCTGCGGCCCTCTAATCCTCGCCAGCACCAGGTAGGGCTTTAATGGTTATTGTCCACTTTAGAGATTAGGGTAACCCAGAATGGCAGTAGTTGGCGAGGAAGGAGGCAAGGAGGATTACTCTATGATACACGGCAGATGTTACTGGAAGATCCATCCAGGGACTTAAGAGCAAAGAGAATGAGCCATTTTGTCTCTTAACTCCTTCAGACCAAGCCCACTGCTGCAGGATTCTGGGTAATGGAGAAGGTGATGTGTGCAAACAGCATTTTATTCTTTACACATGAAACACCTCCATCTTTAAGAACTATTCAGGATCTTACTAAACTATAGAGTATTCTTAAGTGAAACCCATTCCGTCTTTATGCTCTTTGATGTTCAGGAGAGACCTGTAAAATTCTAATTTGCATTTAATTACTTGGCCCCATGCTTCTTCTAGGGCTATGATGTCATTGGTAGCAGAGCTGAATGCATTTGCATCTTCAGCTACTAAAACAAACCAAGACTAACTGTCTAAGGCTGGGCACACACCTTACAACCATCGCAAGACTTCTGTCTTGCGATGATTGTAAGGTACTTTAAAAAACGTACGATCTGCCTATGTTGCATAGGCAGATCGTACTTGCGATCGCAAGCCACGCTTGCGCACACCGGCCCATACGGCGGTTATCGTACGGACATGCCACAAACGTGCCGAACATCGTACGATGCTCGGCGGGTTTTCGAACATGTCCGTAAGTTTAAAGTCGTGCGACCTTACAGTAGTAGAGGTCGCACGGCTTCCACACACCTTACGATCATCGTACGATCGCGGGATTTCCCGCGATTATTGTACGTTAATTGTAAGGTGTGTAGGGACCCTTAGTCGGCACAACTCCAGCCGGGGTTTTACAGTCCCTCTTTCAGGCATAGGGGGACACGAATCTATAATGGGCTTTGCCTACCTGTTTTAATGTACTAGTTATTGTGTGCTGTATATGATGGGGAGGGGGTTTGATATTTACTGCATAGGTAATCCATCCATTTTTTCCCTGCTTCTGTTCTGAAGATATTGATCATAGGCAGTGGATCTGCAGTGTTTGAATTATTGCATCCCCTTGTTATGCACATGCTCTCTCTGTATCTGAATAATTAGATTTCTCAATTGAGGATAATGGACTTTACCACCTTTAAGTTGGTTCAACAGGGTTCATTTTTCACTTGCTCAAAGCTTCAATTGAGATCGAAAGATGGTGATTTCACTCAGCAGGCCGTGTTTTAATTTGGCCTTGGGCTCTGTGTATAGTGCTGCAAAAAAAGAGCCTGTTGCAAGAGCAAGAAGTGAAAGATTCTGGCAAATCTTGATGACATTTTTTAAAGTGTATTACCACTTTCGTAGTCAAATTTGAGAGAACCCCTCTGTTTTATGTGTTCCTATGCACACAGCATAGTTACATTTTTTTATTCTTATTTCTGAGCAGTCACAGTGATCTGTCCCATATTTTCCAACAAAAAACTTGCGCCGATATGTGACACAATAAGCTGCATATACTTACAATCTGTGTACTACATACTAAAATCTCAATCTTGTGTGCAGGGATTTAAATACAAAGACAATATAACAATTGTTACAATGTAAACACAAGTATAAATGAATCCATCGTTGAAAATAAGTAGCAATACGTGTCCATAAAAACCTTTTTTATATATCCAAGAAGATTATTAAAATATAGTCCCATTCCAAAAGGATCCTACTTTAAAGATAGCTGCTTTTTAAGTTTTTCCACGTGTGAGTAACAACACTCCTCCACCGCTGCTATTTTTTTACACCCTAAAACACCACCTTCACTTCACCTCCACTCGTGAATAGCCCTAGAAGACAGCCTCTCTCCTCTTTATTAGACCGCAATCAATAAGGTTCAGTATTACCCACCCCTTTAGCCCGCCGGCAAGTGGGGTAAACCCTTCGGTTTGACTGGCTCTGCAGTGATAACTGCTCTTACTACGTCTCATCTGCAAGCCCGGTCCTGTTCATCTTTTCACCTTTCAGCTTCACACTTGGCAACAATCCTAAACTCTTCTTTGTGATGTACCCGCTCATACAAGAGATGAATAAACTTTAAAACTTTTATTAAAAATCTACTCGCATAAAACGATGCATCCTTTCCTGCCATGGTTTTTGTGGTCCCCCGCTCTTCTGGGGGACCCAGTACCTTGGCAAATTAGTTCAGTTCAGCAGGGAGCAGGCCCGAAAATGTCTTCTCCAGGCTGCTCCGTGTGAACAGTGAGACAGGAATGCTGCACTCAGTCTTGCCGTCTCAGCTGCCACAGGATAGCCAGCACAGTACTGTTCTCAAACTCCTTCAGGTTTTTTGCAAACTCCAAGTGGGCTTTCATGTGTTTTGCACTGAGGAGAGTCTTCCGTCTAGCCACTCTGCCATAAAGGCCAGATTGGTGGAGGGCTGCAGTGATGGTTGCCCTTCTGCAACTTTGTCCCATCTCCACAAAGAATCTCTGGAGCTCAGTCAGACCATAGGGTTCTTGGTCATCTCTTACCAAGACCCCTCGCCCCAATTGCTCAGTTTGGCCAGGCGACCAGCTCTTGGAAGAGTCCTGGTTGTGCCAAACTTCTTCCATTTGAGAATTATGGAAGCCACTGTGCTCTTGGGAACCTTCAGTGCAGCAGAATTTTTTTTTGTAGCCTACCCCAGATCTGTGCCTAGCAATAATGCTGTCTCTGAGCTCTGCAGGCAGTTCCTTTGACCTCACGGCTTTTGCTGTGATACAGTATGCATGCTCAGCTGTGAGGCCTTCTAAAGAGAGGTGTGTGCCTTTCCAAACCAATCTATTCAATTTAATTTACCACAGGTGGACTTGGACTCCAATCAAGGTGTAGAAACACCTCAGCAACAATCAAGAGAAATGGGAGGCATCTGAGTTAAATTTAAAGTGTTGGTGCAAAGAGTCTGAGTACTAATGCCAGTGTGATATTTCAGTTTTTCCTTTTTCATGCATTTGCCAACATTTCTAAAATTCTGTTTTCCTTTTGTCATTATGGGGTACGGAGTGTAGATTAATCAGGGGAAAAAAGAATTTAAACAACTGTAGTATCAGGCTGCAACGTAACCAAATTGAAGAAAGTGAAGGGGGTCTGAATACTTTCGGAATGTACTGTGTATATATACACGCACCTCTACTGTATGAAAGTTTGTTCTGTGCATCCATTTGCACTGTACTGGTTACCTTTTGAAGATATTGTTAAAACCAATGAAAAAAATTAGCCAAAAATATATAAAATAACCTTGCACATTCCCTATAAAGATAAATTGTTGACCAAAGACAAAGTGGGCTACCTTTTTCAAAAGCTTAAACCTGCATTTTTAAAGGAATAGAACTGTCTATTGCCTGACAACATGATAGCTTTGAAAAATAACACGTTTGTAGATTGCCCAGGGTTCAATTAAAACTTTTCCATTTATTTCAGAATCATTGTAGAAAAGGACAAGTTTCGAATTAATACTTCATTAAAATGTAATCACTATTTCTCTACGGACTGTGCTCATTATGTGTCTCTGGTCTGGCATTCATAAATCTCTCTGCATCAAGTACTATTTCCTCTTGAAAGAATTGACTGTCTGTGCTTTGAGCTATTGGCTGATTTAATTTTCTTTCTAAAAATTGTTTTGGAGCATTTCTTTAATGCCGGCTTTTAATCTGCCATAATCTTATCATCCAACATTTTATTTGTGTGTCTACTCAATCACCTGACATGACATGTTGGAGCAGAGGAGAATGCGTTCAGCTTTTATTAAACAATATAGCAATATGTTTTGTGGAGATGGAGAGATGAAATTAATTATTACTGTATTATAATATGGAAAAAGTTCTGCTAATAACCATTCTTAAAGCTGTAGTTTTTCCCCAGTTTTGTATTTTCGAGAGAATTCAGAGTGACTTTTAACCCAAATCTGCATTGAAGTATATCTATATCCAATTTTTGGCTGATCTATTGAAGAGCTACCACATTGCTGTATGGTACAAAGTGGCTTTTCCTCTGCTCTGAAAACACGGGGTCACTTGCTTGGCACAACAAAAGAACACCTTGTGTTCATTGATAAAAAATACTAGGCATTCTCTGAATGGCCACTGTCCTGAGTGAGGGACCCCCTGTGTTTCCACAGCAGTGGGGAAGCCGCACAGTACCAGGACCTGGAAGCTGAGAAGCTCCAGCTACTACAGTGCTTTACAGGTTACCAGTAGCCCACTCGGGTATAGGATAGGCAAACTTTCATTGGGCCAAGCTGGACCAATGTAAGCATGCATAATAATGTATACCTGAAGTTCAGCTTTGTTAAGTAGGGAAGGCTAGACCCGCTTTTGGCTTTTGATTGTCAGTTTCCCTCACATCCTGTCTGGTAAAAGGTTGTCACTAGAACAGAAAGTGTGGACAAATCTCTCTGATGGAGTCTTGGATAGCAAAAAAAAACCTGACACAGGTTCTAACCTTTCCCCATTCTATGCAAAAAAAAAAAGGTTTTTGGTGTAGATGCATTTTAATTCATGCTTTATTTTAGAGTTGTATGACTGACTGCTTTTTAGAATGACATAACTGAGCTAATGTTCACTAGTGACCAGTGACATCACTGACACTTTTTCATGTTTACAAGAACACTGGGGACCAACAGCATGGTGGCAGGTAACACGTTTGTATGACTGCAATATACCAGATGTATATAGTAACAGCACTGTGCTCTGGGTCTCTTCTTATGCCATTTTGTACCCAACTACTTCGTTATCTCTCCATCAAGCCTATTTTGTCTGTGCTGAAACCAAAGCCTCCATTCCGGAATCCTGATACTGGCCATCCCTCTCATATTTCCCGCTTCCGTTCCTGATAGACACAGCAAAACATTACTGCTTCAAGGATGTTAAATATTGATTTGACTAAAGTGGGCATTGGCATTATGCCAAGCCATTAGATGGAAGACAAGCTGCCAGCTCCTCGTTCCAGTTGCCTCCATAGCATTGGTTACGATGGCATGTTGTAGCAGTGCCTATTGTTGTCCTTTTAATCATGATGTGAAAACGAGAGGCTAGTTCAGCAGTGATGCACAAGATCTGCAATTCAGTCCTTTGGGCATCATATAAAGACTTTGACGCATTCTACATTTATATCTTTATTGCTATCTGGCCTTGCCTGTGCTAATGCAAGAAGCTACCATATTTTGTCTTTTGCTGCAGTATACAAGGGGATGTCTGTCTCACTAACTGGTTATCGGGCAGCAGCATCCTTGGCAACCAGTTCAACATTACGTGGCTTTATAACTGATCTTTGTCAACAGTGAAATATACATATCTGTACTTTTAGCCACCAGAACATTTCTAATGCTGTTTAAAACGCCTTGTGACCCAGACAGTCTTTTATATAGCATAGCCAGGTCTGTGACCTCCCTTTTCTTGCCATTTGGTGATCCAGCTTCTTCACTGACCTGCCTTCTGTGTGGTTATTGATGGGGCAGCACCACTCGGAGGAGGCCATTCCTGTAGTCATCTTAAAGTGTGTGTGTGTGTGTGTGTTCCATTTGTGAAGTCAAATTTGAGAAAACCCCTGTATATGTTTGTGTTTCTGTTTACACAGCATAATGATAATGAAAATTATTTTTTTTACAAAATATTTCTTTATGAGCACCTTTTTGACATGTCCTTGTAGAAAGACTTGAGACAGAAATCTGTAGACTGCGTTTCTCATTAACTTAACATGCAATACAGAACTAGGATTCTGATCCTTAAACCCTTTGTTAGGTCAGACAGTGTTCAAAATCTACTTTATAAATCATAATGAAATACACAATACCGACAGGGTTAATACTCACCCCTCGCAACCCCTAACATTACAAAGATGGAGAAGCAAGTAGCAATTTTAACCCTTAAGAAGCCAAGAAACTAATCCAAGTAAAAGCAATTTAAACCACAGGAAACTTTTTTTTTAGCTTATGCTATGTGAATGGGAACATGTAACAATATAAATAGGTTTTATCCCATATTTGGAAATACACTTTAGGTGTTGGACAAACAGCACTGTGCATTGCAAAAAAAACACTGATTGGTGTACCCTTCTACTTACAATGTAAGTGCTACTATGCAGAAGATTACAGTTTAAGTGAATATTTTCAGATTCTTATACTAATTGTGCTTTAAAAAATACATATATTTATAATGAATACTTAACTAGACTTTTTTTGGTTTAATATTTGCTTTACATTTTGGAGCCGATTTACATTTGGATGCTGAATTATGTTTTTTTTTTCGTTTTTTAAAATTTCCCCTTAGCTTTGCAAGGTGACCCCCATGCGGTGCTGAAGGTCATGAGGAGGTATATCTGGGAATTTTTCGGCTGTCGTGAGTGTGCGCAGCATTTTGAAGCGATGGCAAAAGAGTCTATAGACACTGTGAAAACTGCAGACGAAGCGGCCCTGTGGTTATGGCAGAAACACAACGTGGTCAATAATAGACTGTCTGGTATGCAAATAAAATGATTCTGAACGTATTAGTTGGGGCTAAAGGAACATGTATCTGACTGCAGCCTATCAATTTAAATACTAGCACCTATAGTCATTCCCAAGTCGATGCAGCTCCCCCCCCAGCGCGCAAGGCTCCTGACGGGCTAGGATTACTATGGTCCACCAACCCGAAGGCCGGCGGACCCCGATCCTTTGGGGACCTGCCGAAACAGGTCCCTCACAGTACTAGGTTGGGGGGATCTCCCAAAGAGACCCCCTGGGTGGGAGGAGACAGAGAACCTTATATGAGGGCACAGAATCTCATTCCCAACTTCGGGAAAAGGCCCCGAAGGAATCTGCACCCATAGTCATCTGTGGGTCAAAATAGGAAAAATAAAGTGCCAATCGTGCATGTAGTGCGATTAAAAAAAAATCTAAAGTGCCAGTGCACCACGCTGACAGGCCTCAGGGGCCGGAGTGCAAAAATATTACCCGGACTAGCCATAAGGCCTGTCCAAGAGGCGTTGTGCAGAGAAATGCAATAGTGCCGTGTCCATGTGCACAGTGAGTCACTTGTGGGGTCCCACACCCTAGTGATGTTCTGAACACCCATGGGACTCCACCCCCAGGGGGCACAGCACCACAGGCTCTGCCGCCCTCCAGCCAGACCAAGCTTTTCTCCATTCCCATCAGAAGATAGCACCTTCAGAGATCCCTCCACTGGAGCCAACCCATTATCAAGGGTCTAAAACTCCAGTGGAGACCTGAACCTCCTCCGGCACCCACCAATTACACCAGGAATTACTAAGCCGCCATCTAACCCTCTCCGTAGGCGATGGCGGCCGTTCTGTCCCCGACAAATAAGAACAGATTTTTTTTTTTTTAAGAGCCCGTGGAACAAACTTCCCCCTGTGAACAAAAAAAGTGAACCGTGAAATTACAGCACACATAAACGTGCACAAGGATGCTTGGTCCTTCAATAAAGAAGGGACCTCGAATTCCCGACCCCCTGGGGCGCAAGGCTCTTGATGGGTTGAGATACTTTGGTCCACCAACCCGGAGGCTGGCAGGCCCCGATCCTTCGGGGACCTGCCGGAACAGGTCCCTCCAAGTACTAGGTAGGGGGCTCTCCCGAAGAGAGACCCCCTTGTTCGGGAGGAGGCAGAGAACCCTATATTAGGGCACAGAACCTCCTCCCCAGCATCAGGAATAGGCCCCGAAGGTACCTGCACCCTAAGCAATCTGTGGGTCAAATTTCAAAAACAAAAAACGTGCCAATCGTGCATGAGGTGCAATAAATAAATAAAGACTGCCAGTGCACCACGCTGACAGGCCCTAGGGTGCCGGAGCGCAAAAATATTGCCCCGGACTAGCCATAAGGCCTGTCTCGGAGGCGAAGTGCAGAATATGCAATATGGTGTGTGTCCATGTGCACAGTGAGTCATGTGGGGTCCCACACCCAAGTGACTTTCTGAGCACCCCTGGGACGCCACCCCCAGGGGGCACAACACCACGGGCTCTGCCGCCTCCCAACCCTCCGGCCAGACCTTGTGGTTCTCCGCTCACATCAGAAGGTAGTGCCTTCAGGGGCCCTCCCACTGTCTAGGGTCTACCCGATACTCTGGGCCTGACGCAACTGGCAGTGGACCGAACCCCATCCAACACCCACCTTTACGTCAGAGGGTACTAGGACGCATCCACCCCTTTCCATAGGTGGCAGCATCCTTTCCCCTCCAATAACTGATAAGAACAGATACTACACTTGTTCTTAGCCAAAAGGCCAAGAAGCCTTTTGTGTGGCACAGCATTTACTGTACATAAAGGTCCCCTCCCAATCCTCATTATGACACTAAGGGTGGCTATGTTGACATCAGCAAAAATAGCAATAAACACACACTTGGGGTTGTCTGTTGCTTTATATTTATGATTGTTTAAATCATGGAATTGTTTAAGAGCAGAATTTCATGTAACAAGCTTTAAAGAATAACGCCAGGCAACAATTGAATTGGCTTGCTAATGCTGGGCAGGGAACAAATTTGCTTCAATCTAAAAGTCCACTCAGTTAACTTGAGGTTTATAAAAACATCCCATGATCCCCTACAACTGATCCAGCAAGGCTTTCAGAAAGAATTGCAGCCTTTTGCTATTTGTTGAGTGCAAACACTCACCTTCAGATCAATATCACTTTGAATGTAATATTTGTGGTACAACCAACTGGAGAAAGATCTGAAGCGTAATTTTTCTTTTGGAGTGATTAGGGGTGTACATGATTAGCAGAATTCAGTATGTATAATCTCAGGCTCATATTTAGGTCTTCCTGGAACACCTGACAGCTAGTAATCAAAGGGCAATGCACAGCAGTTTGGTCTGATACTTGGGCTGTGCCAGGGTGATTGAAATCTCCTAGCAGGTAAGGTTTTGCCTGTGTTCATGCATCCGTGCTGTTTTTACCAGCTGGAAGTGTACATTTTAAATGCAAGGTTGCTGCATTTGTTTAGGTTTTTTAACAGCAGGTTTCAAAAATTGAGCTCTGAATGATTGCACAATAATGGATTTTGCTGGCTGCATGCTTTTATCCTGAAAATGATTAATATGAATGCTTTCAACACTAAATATGCTTTTCTAGTGGGAGGAGATCTATGGTTGCTTGCATTTTTACCTCATGCTCAACTGCAATTTACTGCACACCTTTTCAGAAGATATTTCTTACCATTATGGTTAAAACGTATTCATAGGCACAGTAGCTAACCTGTGAAAATTGCAATTTACCATCTCTTGCATTTTATTTACCTCTTGCAATTAATTTACAATTCATTATTAGAATTATAAAATGGAGTGTTTGCTAGGTACACAATTACTAAGAAGTTTTCGATTGTAGGTGCAAATACTGAAAAATAAATAAAGTCTGCTTCATCACCACTGAACAATGCTGCAGCTGACATTACCTTTATATTCACTGCCATTTCTGTGTTCAACCATTTAGTTCAATACATATTTAGCACTTGGCTTAAGGCCCCATTCACACTGAGCGATTTATCAAGCGATTTTTGCAGCGATATTGCTCATATTTCCACATATTGCTCTATGTAGCTTCTCCAATCCATTTCAACGGAGCTGTTCACATCTCGTCGCTCAATATCGCTTGTAGCTCGTCGCTGTAGCTTGTCGCTCCTACATGACCCTTTTTTCGAGCGATTTCGCTCCTGATTGCATACAGCCCAATAGGGACAAGTCGCTCAATATCGCTCATGGAAAATGGCGCGATTTTCATGTCGCTCAGTGTGAATGGGGCCTTAGAGGGCACAAAGCGCACTATAGCTGTATTTTCTGTGTGCGTGTTTGCTATAAAACTATAAGGGACATGTTTACAGAAAGTAAAATCTTCCATGCTTAAAACTAAACCAGTTTGCTTGTAAAAATCCCTTTTTTTTAAAATGAAAAACAAGTTTTGAAATGGTGATAGCTGTGGGGAATAAGAGCATAAGAAGCAATATAGTATTCTTGCAGTAACATATGTATTGCATGATGTGTACACATTATGTGGTGCATCAGTATGTCAGTGGCAGATGCATAACACCCCTTTTTGCACTTGCCCAGGAAAGGAAAAAATTATTCACACTCCCCTTTTATCAGCTTTCTCTGTGCTTACCATGTTTTCATAGTGATAGCTCTTTGTCCTCAAATACAGTAGTCCAGGCAAGGGGCACTGGGGAAAAATGACCTGCAAAATCTTTTTCCTTGTCTTGGCTCCTGGGCAGGCGCTGGATGCAAAACCTGAGCAGACCACTGCAGCAACATGCACGTAAAGGGAGCAGAAACGTAGGCCCCCTGGAAAGGGATCAGTGACGCACAGTTTTGACTTGTAGCAAACTCTTCTAGCCCTGTCCTTTTGAGGAATTGATTAGATTCATGCTTCTCCATTCATTTAAGGTACTAAAATTAAAACAAATAAACCATGGTGCTGGGGGAGTAACCATAGGGTTGTGCTATGCCTGACTGGGAACAGGAAATCTTTACCTTATTGCTTTATTAAATAGACAATAATTGTAAAATGTTGTTGCAGTTGGTGGCACCTATTTGATTTCTGTACTCCTAGGATTTTACAGTTTTTATATTCCAAAATGTTTGTTTTTTTCACTTTGATAATGTTGTTCATCATATAGAATATTGTTCTATGTTTTGCCAGTATAATTTGTGGTATACTAATAGCTCACACTAATGTACCGTTCTTCATGCAGGCGCGCCGAGTGAAGACCCGAAAAGCCCAAAAGTCCAGTGGCCAACACCTGACCTTTGCCCCGCATGCCATGAAGAGGAGGGTGGTGTCCATAGCTGGAATGAAAAGGAAGTTCTTGCCTTTCTTAAGCAACATTATGGTAGCAAATACATCTCCCTGCAGTATGCTGACCCAAACACTGAACGGTATGACCTAGAAGATGGAAAAAGTGACAAACTCCCTACAAAAAGTCTAGGAAACGATAACGACTCCGAAAAAGACAAGCATCGCAATCACCCTAGACCTGAATTCTTAGACAAGTTAATTCAAAATCAACCAAACAGAAGCAAAAATTCCAACCAGCATCCTGAAGACAGCAAAACGCCTGTCACTTTTCTAGGCATTGGCTTCTCCAACATAGATATGAGTCTTTGTGTGGTCCTTTATATAACATCTTCATTATTCCTTATGGTTATGTACTTTTTCTTCAGAGTCCGCTCGAGACGGTGGAAAATTAGATACAACAGACCTTATGTATAAGTGTGTGTATGTTTTTGTTTTTTAATTTAAAGTGTCTCGCCATTGACTTAAGACCACAAGCGTTTTGTACTATTTGCAGAACCAAGTCTGGTGATCAGGGATATGTTTTAATCTACATTTTAACTCCTTAAACTGTTCTGACGGTGCTGCTGAGCAAAGTATTTGTGGCTTGTTCAAATTGCCTATTTTTTATAACCTGTGGCAAACATAGCAATTAGGCCATTTTGAAGAGTTTTTAATATGTCCATCCAGGAAGCCTTTGTTTAGAGTCTTGTGGCCTTTACCACCAGCTTGGACATGCTTCAGATCTATAACTTGAATTTGAGGGGCTGCCTGCTGTAAAACACAACGTGACATTCCCTTCAGCTCGTGAACTTTTTGAAAATTCAGAAAAAACAATGTTTGCATTGACGTCAGTCTTTGATTCCAAAACCGCTGTGCTCATGATGTATTGGCCCTGAGCTTGATTGTCCTCAGCAACATTAAGCATAAGAAATTATTACTTAGGTTTCTCAGGAATATATATATATATATATACACACACACACACACACACACACACACACACACACACACACACACACACTTTCTGGGGAGTCACCATCCACCATGATGTATTCAGCAACTCTTTGAGAATTTGTTTGCCAAAGTGTTTTGTTGGGGTTTTTTTTCCATGGAAGTGTAATTCCCAATTTAAACAAAGGAAATGACATCAGTCACTCCTGTTGTTTCTTTCTTTTTAAATTAAAAAGAGGAGGATTAAAGATTTTGGGCCGTGAAGTCTAGCAAAGCCCTTTTTTTGTGAAAGGAAGCGGAGGAGCCTGGAGGCCGGTATTTGTGGGATTTAATGTTAATCTGAGTATTACAGTTTTGACCAAACTTTTTCCCCTTTGTGTATATTATGTGTGTTTGTGTTTCCTCTTCATGCAGGTTGGTGAGTGCTTTCAGTGCAAACTAATTTATTAGAAGACTATGTTTTGCTTTGTGAGACATTCATATGTGTAGCCATATTGTATTTGGCAGTTGGGAAACTTCAGTAGTACTTTGAGCCACTGACCGAGAGGAAATTTGCAGATCACTAGTTTTTATTTTACTATGATTCACTGGCTTCATTTTTTATTTTGGGTCCGTATAGTAATGTGAGAGGCAGTTAGGCCACTAACATTTTTTAGGAGGTGGTCAGCAAAAGCCATGGCAATACTTGTCTCGGCACAGGTTTCTTTTTAATGTTTGGGTCAGTCCACCCAAGTTTTTTTTTTTTTTTTCCCAATTTTTGGGGGAGATTGTCAGGTCAAGCCATCTGTTGTGGAATCTTGTGCCTGCATTCCCAGCTCCACTGCAGAGTTGGTTTGTCTGCCTTTTCGGCATCTGTTTTATGATGCCATACAGCATAACGAGTCAGATCCTGTTAGAGAGACCATGGGAAGAAAGAGAAGCAAGGAGTTCCAATATCTCACTGCTAGTAAACATGAGATGCAAGAACATCATTTGTAACCAACATGTTACCATCTAACCAAAACTCTCACATGTCTGTTTAGAAGAACTGACTAGGTATGGATAGCTTTATTGATGTAAATGAATGTATGTAAGGAATGGTCAGATTTATTCATATTTGTATACAGGTATAAAGTTTGCATCCTAAAGAGGATAACATTTTCCTACATGCCTGATATTACACTGATAACAAGAGACCATATTGTGTCTGTATAGTGGACCTCATAGCAACACCAAATGTCTACTTGTTCTAAACAGTTGTCACCTGAAGGGGTGTCCCTAGTGGCAGACTTTCCTTCACCTCCTATTCAGGTGGCAGCTGTAACATTTTGGGTTCCCCATTATTTTTTGTCCCCGTGACCATAATCGCCAGGACAATGAGGGCCGGTGTTAATGGGCTTTGGTTAATAGAATCAGTTTGCAGATTTTTTTTTAAAATCAGTATTCATTGACTGGTGCATTTGACCACCAGAGTGGGGATTATCAGTTCATTTTTATTGCCTTAGAAAGTCAGATGTGAAAACATCAGAGGGTCTGTGTGGAAGACTTAAGAACATGCAGTTAGGCCTTGTTCCCACTGGCTGCTCTACTCAACCTTCCTGATGGCCATGAGAATGTGACAAGGCATCATGTCATGGAAAATGCCTCAGTATTAGCAAGCAACTAAGCCATGCATTCTCTACATTTATGCTGCAGTACCAGACTGAACTGCGCTTGTATTTACGTGCCAAATGTGGCTCCCCTGCCAGCAAATTGCTGGACGGATGGTTAGATTGCAGCTGGGAAGGAACAGTCTCTGGTTGTGTTTTAACATCCAAGCCTGCTTGATTAGATTAAACTGAACCTGTGAGGATGGAAATATGGGAGTTGCCTTGATGAGTTGTTTTGAAGGTGCCTGCTCTGGAGCCAACATTCTCACCATGGCACTCGCCAAGCATACACCTAGTGAAGTCAGAACTACTGTCCTACCTACTTGTTTCAAGTCGGCAACTCACAGAGTAATAAAGTCAGGATCAGCATGATAGTCATTTGGCCTGCACCTTTTAAAAAAACAAGTCAATAGTACCTCCCATATTGCTGTCCTAATGGGTTCTATTAACCTCTTGCCGTCCGCCCGTAGTAAAAAAACGGACGGACGGCACGCACGGGCTAGCGGGCACGCACGGGCAGAAAAGACCTGCTAAATGCACACACCTGTTTCACATATAGGAAGATCAGTTATCAGATGATACGATTTCCCATTTCATTCCCTGTGTTTTAATCTGATTCCAGGACAATTGCAGTGTTTTCTGATCAGAGTTTCCAGTCAGTTTGAAACTAAATCTTTTTATCTTGTCAGATCTAATGAAATTGTGACTTGTGCTGTATGCTTGCATGAGCATGTTATTGGCTACCATTATAATGTTCGTGTGTTCAATGATTTTTATTTCATGGTGTGTGGGGGGAAAAAATATTTATTCAATTGTAAAAAAAAATAGGATCGAACGGCAAGTGGTATATAAAGGTGCCCATACACCTTACAATTTATCTGCAGATTTTCTGTGGTCAGATGGAAAAAGTGCAACAGATTGGACCGAGTGGAGATTACTCCATCCACACAGTTAAGTGTAGATGGAGGAATCTGTTCCACCTTTTCCATCTGACCACAGAAAATCTGCAGATAAATTGTAAGGTGTGTGGCCAGCTTAAGGCTGAAAAGAACAAGAAGTGATCGTAATTGAAAATTAGTCAGTTTTTAAAAAGAAAGGAACATTTTATTGAGTTTTAAAGATTGGCGCTTGTGTCCATAGGATATAATAGTCCGCAGGTCTGACATGTGACTGCTTAAGCTGCAAGTGGATAGAGACTCCTCTGTACTCAAGCAAATGTATTAAAACAAATGAACCAGAGCAGGCACCGGGAACCCGCATGTATGATCGCACAGCAACCATGATCCCTGAACCTATGTAACTGATTGTACACTGATTTTCAATTAGTACTGAGCAGTCTCTGTTTCTGTGTTTTGAAATTCCGAATATTACTGCTTTTGTGCTTTCTGTTCCTATGAGGTGCATTAAGGCATACGAATGTTTGATTAAATGTGACCGGCCTACTAAACAAAAATTTGCACCACATGCTGATGTAGGGATAAATCGGCATGTGTTTGGGTAGTTATCATTAACACTAGTGCTTCTGCGAATATGCACAAAGATGCATGCATTGGCAAGATCGTACACCCTGCCTTCTGTTCCCTGAGGCTTTTGACAGACTAAAGGTCCATTAACATTGGAGCATTGCGCTAATTGCACGTTACCACGCAACACCGATAGCTGTGTGCAGGTGCATTGCCATTCATTTGAATAACACAACTGTACACCAGCCGATGGGCATGCGTTGCAGGCAACACTCAGTACTGCTATACCATATGTTGCGGTGGGTAAAAAGTGGTGCATGCGCTACTTTTTCCTCACAGAAGCTCAAAGCACGGTATTGGGATTGCATTGCAATTCAAATGAATGGAAACCCACCTAGCACACGGTTCATGTGCTACTTTTTCATCACAACACACGATATTGCAGTACGCCACACTGCAATGCCTGGTCTCTGTGCAGTGCCTTGGGGTGTCATTGAAATGAATGGCTATGCAATGCACATTGCACACTAGGTGTGATAGAGCGTGCTAGACACACTAACGGATTAAGGCAACACACCAGTGTTAATGGGCCCTTAATGATAACTGTTTGCAGTTCCTGTACTTATGTAGGATGTGTGTTTAAAAATGCGGCTAGATTTAGACTGAAAAATCACATTTTTACTTTAAGCATGCCACAGCTTAGCTGGCTTGTATCTAGACACTGAAACATATCCTCCACTTCCATAGGCATGCCAACTACTAGGTGGAGCCAAGGAGCTACTCGGCTCCATCTAGTAGCAGGAATGCCATGTGTATGACATTTGCCCAACTATAGGCTGGGTGGAACGTTTATACAACAGCACCTAAGCATTCATAAAGAATGTTAATCGCTGATTAATAATTTTGCTGGAATTCTTTTATTTTTTATTTTTAATGTGTGCAAATTCCAGCCCATCTGTGTAGCTGCAGCTGCTGGTTTTTAGTACTTATGGCTCTTCTACCACATCTCCCATGCTTCCTTGCAGTGACCCCAGTCACTGAACTGCTCTTCAGGCGGATCATGAGTGACAGAACATAGCCTGGGCCCTTGCATGCCTTAGGCCCCGTTCACATTGAGCTCAAAGTCGCGCGATTTCCATGTCGCTCAGTGTGAATGGGGTCTAAGTGAGGGAGCTGGCCACGGGGTTGTGCAGACTGCAGCTGTGCACTCTACTGATCTGTTGGTTGGCTGATCAGTCCATCAGCCCTGCTTATGGAACATTAATTGAGCAACTTTGTAACAAGACTGTACAACAAAAGTCTGCACCATCCAGTGGCCAGCAGGGAGGATCGTGCTCATAGGGGTACCAGGAATGTGCTACCTTACTTGGGCTCATCACTCTGCTCTTCTGTGTAACTACAAATGGAAATATTAGGAAGGCCGAATGAAATGTGGACACAGGCTTCCAGGAAATCAATGTAAACACACTTGTCAAGATCGATTCCAATTTATAGGGTCTAAATGAAAATTCTAAAGGTGAAGGTTTTTTTTTTTTTTTTACTGTAGTGACTATTTAGATTTGTTCTGTTTATTATTCTTTTCATAGATTAGTGTGGTCATATGCTGTCAAATTAAAGCTATTGTTACAGATTCGCTATTAAATGTATGGGGTGACAACAGAGGGGCTAAGGGAGCTTAACACCTACACCCAAACACTCGAGGTTGTCTCAACATGTTGGAAAGTTTCTGCAGGACAAGTCGCTGATTGATCAGCATAGAAAAGTAAGGGAGAACTTGTGCTGAATGCCAGCACCGCTTTGGGTGAGCAGGTCTCCCAGAACCAAATTGTGCACTGTGTATTGTATTGTGTCCATTCGTCGAGGTCTCAGCTTCACCAACAGCTTTTAAGGGGTTTTCACTTAGCTACACTTGAATAATTTGACCGTACGGTTCACTAGGAGTTATAACGTGGCACAAGAATTACAGTACCCTAAAAATCTGAGGGTGTATTTGTCTCCTGAGAGTTCCTGTTTCTCCTGTGGAGGATGGTCTTGGAGAAAGTGACATTGTAATATAATCCATATATAACAAATATAATCAATTTTGGCCAGTTGGACTTTAATTTGAGGTGCCTTACATATACATTCTCACCTTCATTCCCTTCCATTATGGACCTGGTGTATTGGACTTAAAGGTGAACACCACTCAAAATTCAACAATGGGCTATAATGACTCCTTAGCGTCATTGTGCACCTGCATTATGATTTTGGTTGGATTGTTTTGCAGAAAAGCTAGCCATCAGTTTTTGATTTTTGAGATGTAGCCCACCAAGGACTTGATGTGAACACATCAGGGCAGGTTTCAGATGCCACTGGTCTGCTGCTATTGTGCTATTCAGAATACACAGTAATGCTGTACAATGTGTATATCATGGTACAACAGACACCCCCAGAGTCCGTGGTGGTGGTTAGTTTTTTTTTTAGGAGATGAGGTTGCTGGATGTTTGTGCCTCCAATACAAACAACTTAGATGAAAACCAAAAATTGCCAAGAGGACGTGACCTGATGAGTTCTCTTTTAAATATAGTTTTTTTCCAGCCGTTTGTTTTTTCTTTTTCATTCCTGTGGCTCAGCTGGTGTCTCACTTCATGTCCCTTTGACACCAGGGCAAGTAATGGGAGGAGGGGGACACACGATTGTCACCAGGATGGAAAGGCACGGACAGTAATAAAAATATATATTTTTTAATTATCAGAGGTTTTAACCATTCCTCAATATTGAACTACTGCTAAAAATGTTGTTTTGTCTGTCTCCCCACCAAAGAGATTTCCGATCACTTCCTGTCCTGACAGAGTGATTGTTAATTATTGGAGTGATTTCCTATCTGCAAAGGCTCTAACCCTTCCTCACTCTATCCAAAACACAAGAGAAAGTTTTGCCTGGGGTTGGGCTCTAAATCTGATTTCTGTAAACTAGAGTGCTACTGATCCACTTTTTGAAAGGTACCAAGACAAAGA
The DNA here is from genome assembly GCF_000935625.1 of Nanorana parkeri. Classification (NCBI taxonomy): domain Eukaryota; kingdom Metazoa; phylum Chordata; class Amphibia; order Anura; family Dicroglossidae; genus Nanorana; species Nanorana parkeri. Next base: position 621,703 of record NW_017306987.1, read on the forward strand.
TGTTCTTTGTTGTAGCATGAGGGCCTTACCTTTTTTTTTTTTTTATAATTTAATATCACATCAGGGAAGACAAATACTTTGTATGGAAATGTTTTATGCTTCAAATAAAGATTCTAACATACACAATTGTCAAGTCAGTCTGTTGTTTTACCTCAGAAGTACAACACACATATTGTAATGATATTAAAAGAAAATGAGATTTAGTATGTCAGTCTGTTCATAATGGAATTGTAGGAGGGGCAGAGACACAAGCTATGCAAGGAAATCTCACCATTGTGGGAGGGGCAGAGACACAAACTACTGCAGGGAAATCTCACCTTTGTGGGAGGGGCAGACACAAACTACTGCAGGGAAATCTCTCCAGTGTGGGAGGGGCAGAGACAAACTACTGCAGGGAAATCTAACTATTGTGGGAGGGGCAGAGACACAAACTACTGCAGGGAAATCTCACCTTTGTGGGAGGGGCAGACACAAACTACTGCAGGGAAATCTAACTATTGTGGGAGGGGCAGACACACCAACTACTGCAAGGAAATCTCACCATTGTGGGAGTAGCAGACACAAACTATGCAAGGAAATCTCACCACTGTGGGAGGGGCATAGACACAAACTACTGCAGGGAAATCTCATTGTGGGAGGGGTAATCCCACCCTCTGGTGTTCACCCAAGCAGTTTCGATTTTTTTACCGCCTCAGCAAGACCTGACATGTCCTCTTGTGTTACTGGTAATGGTAAGTAAAGGGGTAAAATGAACATGGGTGGTTGAAACCCCCTCTGGAAGAGCAAGTGTACCATCTGTGTATGTCTGTTTGCGTGCAGTTCCCCACCTAACATACCCATCACAGGTCTTTGCAACTCCATTACAACCAGCAGAGATGTTTAAGATGAGACAAAAATTCCACTTTTTAGTAGGACTCCAGGCAAGACTCGTCAATAATGTGGAGGATTAGCAGCATTCATAAGATGACGTTCAAATCATAATGTCTGTTTATTCAAATAAATTGTTACAAATATCACATAGCCAATGTTTCGGGGCCACACAGGGTCCCTTCATCAGTGCATTAAAGTGACAAAAGTCAATGATGTAAACATCTCTACCTGGGGTTGTTAAGGGGTGGGGGATCTTTCTAAAAAAAAAAAAAAAAAAATCCTGGGCCTGCAGCAAGTAATAACGTCTTTCTCATTCTGCTTTTCTGGGCAACAAACTAGCTATTACACGGACAGTGCAGTCCCTTCAAAGTCTTCAAATACTAATCAGCATTGACAGTCCTAACAGGTTCCTTTTAGGTGAGTGTTGTAGATAACAAAGCTGTAAAGGTACACCCAGCTCTAAGGCTGGCCACTGACAGCTTGAATGTCTGGTGATTCTTGCTGAATCGGCTTAAAATTAAGCGATTTAAAAATCGACTGAGCCAGGTGAAAAACTGAGCTGAGCAGTGACTGCATCTAATAGGTTTGGTAGCGCCACAGTAGTCCGGCAGCTGTGGCTGCTGAATATAATATCTGACAGTGGATATCCCTCCATCCATGCCATATAGTATAGAATAGAATATTGAACCATGTATAGTTAGCCTTACTTTACTATCAGCAATGAAGTCTGCCTATTCAAGAAAATGAACAGTCGGTAAAGAAAATGAACAATGCACACGTTGTGTTTAGTATTGGCATCAAAAAGGTTCAAAGATTTCAAGGGGAAAATAAAAACGTTTTGAGAAAATACATTTTGAGTGCATATATGTTCGCATTAATATTTTGCGACCAAAGCGGCGGTTGCAGTTCTGCATGATAGTGTGACCAACTAGCGACTATTCTCATAAATGCCCTCCCATGTCATACCTCAGAATAACTTCTGTTGCAGGCTGTAGCACTACAGCGTACAGAAAGAAGCCAAAACTTTTTTTCTTGCCACCTGTGTGTCTTTAGGAAGATTTACCCTAACTTCCTGTCCTATGGAAGCAACAGGAAGTAAGAGCTCCAATGTTATTCCTTAATTTCTCTAATGTCTGAGCAGCAAAAGCACAGTTATTATGAATAGTAAGGAAAAGTTAGAATGTCTGTCAAGGTTTTATCAATCTGTGTGTTTTCCTGTGTCATTGAGACCTGCACCCTCTCATTGCCTTTCTATTGTCACTTGGAAAGAAAGTCAGGCCACAATGATACTGGCTGCTTCTCTGACCTCACACTGTAACAAGGGAGAGAGCTACCTGTGTTTGGTCAGTCTGAGAGCCTTCACCTACAATTTAGAAGGCCTATAAGGAGAGGGGTGGGAAATATAGAGGAAGGCTTCCTTCTAAAAATGCTTCATCCCTACCTGCCTATAATCTTAAAATGGTCCTTAAAATCTTCATACCTACCTGCTAGCAGATCTATTAAGGCCTCATTCACACTGGCAATTAAGGCCGGTTGGATTCCTGCAGAAGGAATCAATGGATTCTGGCTGCTGGAATCACAGGTGGTTGTGGACAGCTGTGGTCGGGATGCCTGTACAAAGCAATGACAGGCTCCATAGCTGTCCCCTGCTGTTCACATGTGCATGCACCTCAGCCACAGCTGTCCACAACCACCTGTGATCCAAGGAGCAAGAATCGGCAGATTCTGTGGACACAAAAGCCCGTGTGAATGAGGCATAACGGTTCTACATCAGGATGTGCATGTGTAGCTTAGTGTGCAAGTTCAGCATCTCTTGGTACCAGGATGAATGAAAAGTTAGAATTTAGCATACTTGTTCCACGTCAGTGACTCAGAAAACAATAAAGCCTTCAGATCAACATAACAATCAAGCAATAAGTATTTTCAAAAGGAAGTTTCAGCAATGGCAGCCAAAGAAGTCAGGAGAACAAAGGTCACTGGCCTAAGATGTTTGACCAACCAATACACTCTTATACATGGAAACTGGTGTGCTAACTTCCATTGTCCAACTCCATAGTCATAATAATCTTCTTTAAATCCACATCATGCAACCATCATCTCATATCCATTGGTACCTTTAGTCTTTACTACAGACATCAGCTTGCCCAGTGCGAAGCTGCTGATCTAATCTGATATTATTAATATGTAATCCGCTCAGAGCGAGAGGAAAAGAGATTATTCAGATTATACAGATGAATTATAACAATTATCTGGAGATTGGGGAGACATTACAGCTTCATTATGAATGATTCACCCCTTTCCTGTCCCAGAGGGTGCTAAAAAGTTGCAATAGCTGAACTGGAAATGCTAGTTGTGTACCAGACTAACTAATCCAATTGTAGTAAGGACAAACAGGCAACTAGCATTTTCAGGAGATCAGCCATGGCAGCCTACAAATTATTCTCTGTACAGGCTCCCTTTAAAGCTACTGAAAACACAGAGTCAATAAAATGATCATGTCTTCAGAGCCAATGACATAGCAAGTGACCTATTATGTTCTACACCGTTTAAGGCACCAACGTCTGGTGCAATCGTGTCTTTACCAATAATATTCAACATCACAACACCACTAGCCTAGCACTACAACCGATCAGTGTGCACAACAGCCAACATGAAGAGGGGCTGCCCTAGAGTAGAAGAGATTCTCTCTGGTGGTATTGATGAGCCTGGGCTTGGTGTGAACCTAGTTCGCCGGAGTTATTATTATTATACAAACGCCAACAGTTTGCGCAGCACTTTAGGAAGGAAGACATTACAATCACAATACAATTCAAGAAAATATGGTAAGGAGGGCCCTGCCCCTGAGGGCTTACAATCTAAAAGGGAGGGGGAAGTGATACATGAGGAGGTAGCTGTGTGGGGATGAATTGTTTGAGAACGTGATGGTTGAGCGGTTCGGTTGAGGTGGGATAGGCTTCCCTGAAGAGATGAGTCTTAACGGATCGCCTAAAGGCAGGCAGAGTGGGAGATAGACGGACAGGTTGGGGTAAAGAGTTCCAGAGGATGGGAGAGATTCTAGTGAAGTCCTGGAGGCGAGCATGGGAGGAGTTGATTAGGGAGCTGGAAAGCAGAAGGTCTTTTGAAGAGCGGAGGGGACGGTTAGGCTGATACTTTGAGACAAGGTTTGAGTTATAGCCAGTGGGAGAGTTGTGGATGGCTTAGTAAGTGGTTGTTAATATTTTGAATTTTATGCTTTGGGCTATTGGAAGCCAGTGCAGGGATTGACATAGGGGGGTTGCAGACACTGAGCGGTTGGTTAGGTGGATGAGTCTAGCAGCAGCATTCATGATAGACTGAATAGAGGATAGCCTGTGTAGAGGTAGGCCAATGAAGAAGGAGTTACAATAGTTAAGACGTGAGATAACAAGCGAGTAGATGAGTTTTGTAGTTTCATTGGTGAGGAAGGGGCATATTTTGGAGATGTTATGAAGGTGAAGGCGGCAGGATTTGGATAGTGATTGGATGTGGGGAAGAAAGGTGAGGTCCGAGTCAAGGATGACACCTAGCACCTTGGCATGGGGGGAGGGCTGGATAGTTGTGTTCTCACTCTCAAGGGCAAAGTTGGGGTAAGGTGCACAGGCAGGAGTTAGATTTGTAGGTGACACTAAAGGAGCGTGTAGATAGGTAGGAGGAGAACCATGAGAGAGCAGAGTTTTGTAGGCCAAGCGAGTTTATTTTTTTGAGGAGGAGCAGGTGGTCAACAGTGTCAAAAGCAGAAGGTGGCAGCTCAGGCAGCTGTAGATAAGGCGTTCTAGGAGTTTGGAGATGAATGGGAGTAATGAGATTGGTCTGAGTTCACCCAAGCCTGCTCAAAACTGTGCTGCCACCGCTTCCCCCTGACCGAATCAGTTGCAGAGGCGCATCCCCCTCTCCCCCCTCCCCCCCTGCAGGTATACATCACAAAGAGATGGGGATGCCCCTGCCACAACTGCCACCACTGATTGGGCTAGGAGAAGGGAGCGTCAGTCACAGTTTTGAGCAGTCTTGGGCAAACTCAGGCTAATCGGGTTCACAGCAAGCTCAGACTCAACTCTGGAGGTGACACAGACAGCAAGAAAAACTTCACAGAGGTTTTAAAGCTAGCCATACTCGTCACCACTTGTTCCTCCCATTCATCTAAACAGTGGGATGGAGAAATCTCCTGCTGCTGGCTATTGTATTCAAGCAGCTGTGGGAGTGCAGATGCTTTAATACCTGAAGGGCAACTGTAGTTGATTCGATACAATCACTGTCCAGCCAACAATTTTCCACTTGGCTCCTTTGGTTTGTCATTTAAAGCTTGTCAGGCCAGGAGGGGCCGCCAGAGTTTTTTTTACAGAAATCAGATGAAATTCAAGCATGTATGGCCAGGTTTCACACAAAAAACACAAAAAATGTCTCCCAGCAGGCAACGGAGATGCAAGATACCAACTGGAGGTCCAGGCACCGTAGCATCTGGAGAGAGAGGTGTGGTAATCAGCATGCAAGATGGACAGAGAACCGGAGAATGGAGAGCTGCAGGTACCGAGGGTATCAACTATGTTATCCTTATTCCCCCTCCATCACTTACTGATGTCTGTGTCCCCCTCCATACTGTGGGGGGAATTTATCAAAACCGAAGCGCCGAAAAACGCTCAGCAAGGGAAATCCCATAATTTACTATGTGGATGGTTCCCGCCTGGGCGTATTTCAGCTCGTGGAAACGCGCTGAAAAACACCCTACGCCCAAACAAGTACAGGAGCTTCTTTGGGGCGTTTTTCAGCGCGTATCCATTGGTATTCCCGAGTGTGGATCGGGGTTAACAAATCGGTAACTCCGAGCAACACTCGGGAATACAGCGTACAGGTCTTACCTTGTCCGCGATCTTGCTATGTCCTCCGGCCGCTGCCGACTCCCGGGTTCCATCCCTTGCGAGCGGCCGCGTCGCAGGGGGACGGAACCGGCGGGAAGTTTGAAAGTTTTTTTTTTTAAACGAAAAAAAAGAGAAGATTAAGGGGGGAAAAAAAATCATACCGCCAGGGAGGTATGAAAACGCGCGTTTCACTGAACGAAAAAAACGTGTTAAAAAACGAGCTGAAAAACAAGCAGAAAAAAAGGGCCCACGGTACGCCCAGGTGTGAACCCAACCTAAGGGTAGAATGACCTGGTGACTCCATTTTAGGGAAATATTCTCACAATTTAAAGTCCCACAGTTCTAAAGAAGATGATAAGCTAAAAAAAAAGTGATGGGGTAATGGAGAATGCTGACAAAATTGCAGATTCCCAATACTTAACTGTACCCGCTATGCAACTGGTGAGTCTCTATTCCAGCAGGCAAAGGGTTAACCTGCAGCCTCCCTCCAGCATCTTGCAGTAACAATAGCTGAGAATTTATTGTCAGTTAGAGCGCTCCCCTCCTGGAGAACAGAATGGCTCAGGGCTCCAGATGCTGCAGCTATTGTCACCGTATACTGGATGCCATTGTCTATAGGATGACACCTCACAAATAAATGATGAGTCGAGAGCAGAGTGTCAGTGTGCACTGCTCCTGCATGACATGGTACCTGAGCCACCCAGAAACCACCTGCTGCCTGCAGCCAGAATAAGGTGCATATCTCCTGGCCTATGTATTCTACAGACACGTCCAAATTCATCATTACTGCACAATAATGATAGGCCATTTTATTTATTTGCCGCAAATAGCACCAACACATTCTGCAGTGCTGTACAGAGAACACTGAGCAATTCACCTATGTCTCTGCATCAGAGGAACGTACACTCCCCTCACAGTCACACACCATTATTATACGTACAGTATATATTGCTCTGACATATTTCACAGAGTTGTACAGAGAACACTGAACACTTCATATCTCAGTACCAGAGGAGCTTACACTGCAATGTTCCACCACAGTTACACACTATAAAAATACACTTTTATAGCTCTGAAATATTCCGTAGTGCTGTGCAGAGAACACCATGCTATTCATATTAGTCTCTACACCAGAGGAGCTTACACTCTAATGTCCCTCCACAGTCACATTTTAATATTATTATTTATATTCTGTATATTTTTTAACAGGTATATATTTTGTGTAGTATTTAGTGCTGACAATCTGTAGTGCTGTACACTGTGCTATTCATTTTAGTCTCTGCACCAGAGGAGCTTACACACTAATGTCCCCATCACAGTCACACTCTATTATTATTATTATTATTATTCCACAGTGCTGTACAGAGAACCATGTGCCATGCATATCAGTCTCTGAACCATCAGGAATGTCCCCACCACTGTCACTTATTATTATTACGTACATTTATAGAGCTTTGACATATTCCGCAGTGCTATACAGAGAATATTGTCCCATTCATATTAGTCTCTACACCAGAGAAAATTACACTCTAATGTCCCTCCACAGTCACATACTATTATAATAATTAATTATTATTATTATTATTAATAATAATAAGAAGAAGAAGAATAGGGAAACAAACTAATAGCATAATTATTGAGCACTGACATATTCTACAGTGATGTGCAGAGAACACTGGACCATTCATATTAGTTTTTATAACAGAGGAGCTTACACTCTACAGCTCATACCACAGTCACAACCAGTTATTATTATACATTTATATTGCTCAAACATATGTCATAGGGGTCTATTCACAAAGCTGCCGAAGGATCTAGCCGTAGCTTCGGCTGATCCTTCGGCTAGCTACCGTCAGAATAAAAAAAAAGAAAAAAAACAGCATAGGAATGCATAGCTACATTCCTATTGGCTATTTCAATTTGCAATAGCCAATAGCAAACTAGCTATTGCACCCGCCCACTGCTGCTGTCAATCAGCAGAGGGGACCTGAAGTTCTCCATCAGGTCCCCTTCTAGTGATAGACAGGGAACCGCCAGGCCAATAGAAAACAGCTGGCTCTGCCTCTAGATAGCTCTGCCTCTGCCTCTAGATCCGCTTCAGCTGCGGCGTCTCAGTGCTGCTCGCGGTATACTGCGGCGTCTCAGTATACTCGCGGTATACTGAGCCTAGGGTGACGGGAGGACGCTAGTTTGTGTCCTCCCGTTACCCTAAGGAGAACTATAGGGAAAAGCCTTAACCCCATAGTTCTCCTTTAAACTGACCACACATCTATAGATTATCTGCAGACTTTCTATGGTCAGATGGAAAAAGTGCAACAGATTTCTCCATCTATGCTAAACTGTGTGGATGGAGGAATCTCCCGCTGGGCCAAGCTTCAGTATCTTGCTAGTCGGCCCCGCTGGCTCTCAAAACACTTGAACAATGCCTGCATCCAATCAGATTGTTCAGCTATTTTGACAGCCAGCGGGGCCGACTAGCAAGATACTGAAGCTTGGCCAAGTGGGACATTCCTCCATCCACACAGTTTAGCGTAGATGGAGGAATCTGTTGCACTTTTTCCATCTGACCATAGAAAGTCTGCAGATAATCTATAGGTGTATGGCCAGTTTAAGAGGTTGTAGAGGAAAATTTTACATCTTGCACTCATGTTTCATGCTTCCCCAGAATCCGCTGTGGAAAATTGGAGGTTCTGGCGTATTTTAGTTAAATCTACAACCCCACACTGCATCCACAAATAAGTATGAGGCAACACTTTGTTACCAGCAGCAAGTGTAGAGTGTACTGTAGTGTAGTGTACTGTAGTGTATAGAGTCCAGCCAAATTTACTTTAATTAAAACACATATTGTAAAGAACAGCTTTGGATCTGAACTGAAGAGCATTGGGTGCTTTATAATACATGAGTCCCAATCGCTGCATCTAAGAGTTAATAATAATCATAATAATGATGTTGATATTATTATTATTATTATGTTACAGAGCTAAATCTTCACACCGGGTGATTGAGGACATACAGGGCTAATGATAATGAAAAGAATTAATCACAAATGAAGAACAGGAATGTGTCCCATTTCCCCCCAAGACAATGGCTGATAAATTCATTTTTTTGATCTGCAATATTATATTTACTATGTCATGATATTTAAACCTAAATGCTGTCCTGGTGCAGTGTGTAAGCTGGCCCTTATCCAGCTGTTCTTGGAGGACAAGTCTTATTATGTCTTGTGAGGATTTGTAGTTCTACATCAACCAGAAGCCACAGGCAGGGCTGGAGGACCAATCCATGATACAGCAACTCAGGAGAAATATATCAATAGATTGTATATACATTTTATTAATAGACAGAGAGGAGATACATGATTACTAGTAAAAGAGATTGATAGGGAACCAAAGGGCAGATAGATAGATAGATAGATAGATAGATAGATAGATAGATAGATAGATAGATAGATAGATAGATAAAAAGGAAATTGAGTTAATATTCCAGCTTCGATGTGATCATTATATTGCATGCATTATTCCCTTAGATAGATATAGATAGATAATGGCTAGTTCTATGCAGTGTAAGGCAGGAACAGGTTGCAGTGCCAGTAATGTATGCGCTGGTGGGGCATATATTTGGGGCATCACTCACACAATGTCAGGCTATGAAATGGCGCAGTCGGGGGAGTAGAGGGGCACACAATGCCCTCCTGTGTTCTCTACTCCCCAGAGCCCTGCCAGGGAGGGTGACATTAGCATGGAGACAATGCTATGACGCCGGGTCCCCTCTGCCTATTGTGAGAAGGGAATGGCAGACACGTGTATGGGTATGTAGTGTCACTGGGGGGGAGCAGCGTCTTTCCAGAGACCTCCAGCAGCTTTCTTATGCTAAACAGCCAGTGGAGGCAAGTCCAGGTCACCTGACAGCAGCCCCTTTTCTCCTCATACTCTGTGCTTTGCCTGCTGGGTGACCGCATCCTACTCTGTGCTCTGCCTGCTGGGTGACCGCATCTTACTCTGTGCTCTGCCTGTTGGGTGACGGCATCCTACTCTGTGCTCTGCCTGCTGGGTGACCGCATCCCACTTCTCTGCTCTTACCAAGAGGATAAGTCAGCGCTGCTCATCTCTCCCCAGGAAGCCAAGTAACCCATCACTGGTTATATAGATATCCCCTGCCACCAGGTCCAGATTGCTGCAGGTACCAGCTCATCTTTCAGCTCCCCCAGGTGAACAAGTGCCTGCCTCACCATAACTCCACCAGGAACCAACCTACCACCATATCAACGCAGCTCCACCTGCAACTGATGACCTGCAACCTCCAAGCCCAGAATTTCTACTCTGCCAAGAAGCCAAGTGTTTATCTTACCAGCAACTACCCAGCTATCTGCCCCTCCTAGGGCACCCAATTTACTATCTACCTTCACAGTTCCACGAGGCAGCCAAGTGAGCTCCTCACTCCACCTCCACAATTAATAACCAGCTCCACCAAACCCAGCTCCTCTGTGGAGAGCAGGATCAGCTATCCCTCCCCTACTCTTGAGGGGCAGAAGGGCACCCGGTGAGCTTCATGGAAAACAGGTGCCAGCAGTGAGCCCATCTCTGGTCGCTGATTGTTCCAAGAAACACACACAGGAGGGTCACCATGCTGCTGGAAAGAGTCCGGAGCAATTCCCAGAGTTCTTCAGAGCTGTGCCGCTTCCCAGGCGGAGGAGGTAAGGTCATTTCATGTCACTTCACTGTCCCCTAATAGGCTCAGCAGGGTCTGTTGGATGCAGGAGGGCAGCGACTGAGACACCTGCCAGGGCTTACTGGACCCCTGCAATGGCACTTGTTAGCACAGAGGGGGTGCATAGAATGCAACGCTAGAAATATATATCACAAAAACAAATCACAATAAATTATATGATGTAATATAATTGTTATACTGATATGTAACATGACATTTAATTGTAACCTTCGGAAGTCCTTTGCTCACACTATGCAGAACTTCCGTGATATCTATCATTTCTGTAGATTTTTCGTTGTATTTCTATTTTGACAATAAGTGTCCGATCATATAATTCGTTTGTTTGTATTTTTTGCTACAAAATGCTCATTACACAACGTGTGCAATTCCACATCCAGATTTTAAAACGAGCAATTAGCTTGTGTGTGTGACATTTGGACATTGTATCTTGTAATGATACAATCAGGAGATGTCATCGAGTGACTGGTGGACATGGACAATATGTTGTGTCTATGTGTGATTTTATAAAATAAGAGACATGGGCAGATTTCAGGGTAGGTCTGGATTATATCAAACGAAGACGATATTAAAATGGGATTTTATGAATAAAGAAATGTTTTTGCTTACTTTTTACATTTCCTTTAAAAGTAATAAAAAGGACAATAAACTAATTAAGAAGTGATAAAGTCTCCATATTAGCTTGAGCGATTAATACTTTTTATTTATTTTGATTCTTGGAACATGATTTTCTATATCAGAACACTCCAGTGTGCTTCTTTTGAAGACACCAGACAATTTCTAATATTAACTTTGCAATTTAATAATGATGCATCGTGCAGTGCCCGTGAAGATGGCGTTTGGTGAATTGTAGTTTGTTGCAAATTTTAACCAATTTTACCCATATGATTTTTACAAAAAAGGACGTTTTTTTTTGTCTTCAATTGTTAGAGATGCATTGTGCGACTTGGCTGTGGACAGATGTACAGCGAGTCCCAGAGTCTTCCTATCATAGTTGACAGTGTCACATAATAAAACCCCCAATACAGCTCCTGCATCACTAACTGCAGAATAACAAATCTTCCCGACTAGGAACTCTTACCCACTGCTCCAAGTGTCACCTTCCACAGGAAAAACCCCTGTGATTCACTGTATTGATACATGCAAGAATTTCAAGGGTCCACGATGTCCCATCTACAGAGTGCCTATGTCATCAAGAAAAAAAGTTAGTTCCAAATCTAGAATTGTAGGAAATATCTGCGTGTATCTATCATGACATCTAGACATATACCTTTTCACTTTACATGGAACAGACTAATGTTAACATTTGATGCCGAAACTGATAAAGACCTGGAAAATGGCCGTGCTTGTCCCTCATGGGTGTGACTTATACTGGATGGTGTGAGGGAGTTGGGACAGAGGAGTGTGCAGACTATTGTGGGGACAGTTCACATAGAGAATGGAGTTGTGCACTGCTCTGATTATAGGAGTGCAGTGAGTGCAGGTTATCTGCAGATAGTTCTTATCATTATTGCAAGTATGTGACAGCACTATAACATTCATTCACACCATTCTCACGTTTATAACATGCTAGGTTTTTTTTATTAGCTGATTCTTGAAATCCAAAAGTCCAAGCGCTCTTTTCCATTGAACAGTACCCTTTAAGGCACATACTGTCAACTACACTATGCCCCAGATTAGATGTTGTCATGATGCCCTCCCACCACCAATCCGATTCACAGATGCACTGGAAAGTGACAGTTGGATAATGAAAGTTTAAATCTGATTGGATGACGTAGTTTAGCAAAGAATGTTTCTTTCTTCAACTGAAGACAGAGACAAGAGGGATTGATTTGCCTAAGAAGTAGAGACTGTTCACTAAGCAACATAAATGATCACTTTGAAAAGTGCAGGTTAGTATATAAGGCAAACCGTGTTAATTTTAATTACTCAATTATGAGTGAGGAAAACACTTTGGTATCATGTGATTGGTTGATTGAAATAAACACAGTTTCATCTTATTTACTAAGCTCACTGAGCATTGACTTTGCTAGCTGAACAGTCTATTCCTTTGGTAAATCATTGCCAGAGTGTGTGCTTAGCCTTCTGCTGTTGCTGCAAATAATGATGATAATATTAATAATAATATGAATAATAATACTGCCTTAGGTGCTCATAAAAGATGAAACCCTTCTTCATAATCACCATCTTTTGTCATCCACCGTGCTACCCAACTATTATAGAAAATAAAATCTAAAAGTCTTATCAGAACGGGTATCCCTGCTGTTTTAGGTTCAACATTTCCAGTGTAATGTAGTGTACTGTAATCAGAATCCTGCAGCAAAAAGGGAGATGCTTCCATGTTATTTGAGCAGCAGAAAAGCTTGTGATTCCTCTCAGCAGCCAACCCCTCTCCTATCTTTAGATGTGCTGCCGGATTTATTCACCATTCTCTAGAAAAGGCCAGACAAAGGAAAACATATATATACAATGTACTTGTACATATTGGTTTGGTGATTGTTTCTGCCTCCTCTTATTATTACACAGGCTCATGAGTATGAAAAAACAATGCTCTGAATGTGTGTCTTCTTTGTTTGTAGCACCTGGGTACATAATATATTATTTTGTTTTTGTTCAGGGATGTTGTTGCTGTGGGTTCTCAGTGCCACCAGTGTAAGAACAGCACAGGGCACTATCACTATCCATAGGTAGATATTTACTTTAGAAAGGGTTAGGTTATTGCAAGTGGTCACAGATGCTACATTTTGATTGTACAATCCCCTTTTGATCTACCAACAACTATGTAGTGCAGACACCTGCCTGATTGAATACATATTAAATGCATTGTGTATGCAGGCCCACTTTTTACATAGCTGTTGGTAAATCTAAAGGAGATTGGAAATCTGTGACCAGTTTAAGGGACCAAGTGACAGTTTAGCCCTGGTCCTGAGTGGCCCACACCATTCACATTAGGCATCCATTGTCCAAGGATGGTCTTTGGTGAAAATGCAAATGAAGTGAAGAGCTTGGAGCATGTGTTGATTACCTTTGAACAATGTCATTTTCTATTACATTAGCAGAGGAATACCTTTATTATTATATACTTAATTAATATCAATTAATTATACCTATATTAATTAATGCAAATTGGTCACATATGTAGCAAATCCCTGTGCTTTACAGCAGAAACAATGGGAAATGTGAAACAATGTTGAAATCACATTTACCTTTCACATTCATGCAGACATTTCCAAGTAATTGGCAGTAGAAAACCAGTGGCTTTTTTGTTGTTGTTTTGTTTTGTTTTAAACTCTATATTGTGGAATTTTGCTTGTAATGAAGAGACCTGGACATGGATTTATATCTGGACACTGCAGATAATTATTCAGAATGGAAGCACTCAGGGTATATTTATTCTTATGATTGCATTTATCTGGATGCTGACATCCTTGTCTTAAACAGGTCACAACTAATTAGTGAACTACTGTATATCCAAGTGCTCTATTTAGTTCCCTAAAATGTACACAGTGCGGGTCAGGCCGCTGACACTGCACACTATAGACATAGGAGCCCCTAGCCACCACACGACCTCACCTGTCACATGTCTCTCTCCAGTACAGAAGATGGGGCAAGGACAGGTTAGAAAGAAAGGTGTCACTGCTCCCTCTACAGTGTACTAGCAAAGGTGAGATGCTCAGCTGTACACTTTCCACTCCTCTATCTTCCCAGCATCCTCCATCATACCTGACCTCACAGGCTTATTCTATCTGATGTCATATTAACTGTACCTGTTATAGTTAGAATTATTATCTAGATTAAATGGTTCTTTGAGAGTGGATGGCATCATGAAAAACAAATTAATGGGATTCTGCCAAAAGAAAAATATGGGCACTCACCAAGTACTGATGAAAGCAATGTAATAATTAAGATAATGATGATGGCCCTGGAACTCACATTTTGAGAAACAAGTCAGCAAGTGTTCCTATGTGCTTGCTCCCCCACCTCCTATCCGCCATTTCAGTCAAGGTGTCAATGTGGCTGATTTACTAAAGGAGTTGTGAATCTTTGCTCATAAAGTGAATACATATTCACTTTAGGTATTCCATAATGTGAAAACAAATTTCATACTGAACACAGCTACAGTTTATTGAGTGAAGATTCTCAACTCCTTTAGTAAAGTAACCTCATATTTTATTTTTAGGGCAGAGCTCCTCATAACCTTAGGGGCAAAAATGTTTGCTGACCATGTAAGTGTGTTCCATATTCCTATTAAATATCAGGAGCTGCTCTACCAGAAACTGACTTTTAAGGGGTTTGTCGATGCCGGATCTCTGGACTGTGGGGTGAGATCTCTGAATTTGATGCTCTACCTCATGGAGAATGCAACAAGAGGAGTGAGGACATTATAGGAACACCCAACACTCTAAACTCCGAGGAGCCAGGAATTATGGCTGAGATATAATACATAGATAAATACATATCAGTCAGGCAGAAAATATGACAGATACAAGATAAATAGCTATAGATAGATAGACAACACATGGATTGACTAATAGATACAGATTGATAGGTAATCTATAGCTGTGTGTATTTCTCTTTCTTTACAAATGAATATATATATATTTACACAAGTCCTGCGAATTGCGAATCTCACTGGAGATTAACCATTTAATAGGCCTGCAGTTAAATGTATGAGGTCTCATTAACCCTTTCATTGAGCCCATAGAGAGGAAGAATGGGGCCCCCTCCTCCTCCTCCTCTTCTCTCATTAATCTCCGGCCGCCTCATTTTATGGCATTAGTGTCGCACGACTCCTTCAAAGTGGCCGATCAATAAGGCGTAAAATTATTATTAAAGGCTAAAAGTTGGATATAACGGTGAAACATCTCACACCTTTCACCGCAATGTGTTTCATATACTGGCAGGATATAGGCAAATGGGACATTGATTTTAAATTCATCTGCAGCATACAGGCCAGCACTAGACTTGATTTCCCAGGACGCCGCTTTACTCCCCGGATCCGTGTCAATAACATTTATCAGAGGCCTGACTTTCCTGACTGCTTATCGAGCCGCCTGCAAGTACCAGAGTAAACTGTTATTCCAGGCAGAGCTCACCCCAGTCTGAGGGGAAATAAAGACATTGCCCAAATATCCGGCCACCCATCTCTTCTATTGTTCCGACTTCCAGGTAGTATCGGTTTATCGGTCTATCAGTTCGGTATTTGTGGAGTCCTGCAAAAAATGATACTGAGACATTCATTATATAGCGTCATTAATAAGTCATTCTTGAAAAAAGAGAGAGAGAGAGAGAGAGAGAGAGAGAGGAGAAGGAGAGAAAGTCATAGAGAGAGAGAGAGAGAGAGAGAGAGAGGAGAAGGAGAGAAAGTCATAGAGAGAGAGGGGTTGGAACAAAGAGGAAGGTAGAGACACTAAGAACGATTAATTGATCAATTAGAGAAAAGAAAGAAAGAAATAAATAGTTATTTAGAAAGGTGGAGCTGTTGTCCATGGGAGCCAGTGACACCTGTAATGTGTCAATTAAACAAATACATCCCC
>NW_017306987.1:637762-640206 GCF_000935625.1 Nanorana parkeri
AATCTGTTGCACACAATCCTGTTTTTAAATTCCCTTACTCAAGCTTGAATATTCAAAGTGAACACGACTTCACCTTTTACTCCTTTAGTAAATCAAAACTATGTGGAAGGAACATGCAATATGATCTGGGATGAGGGATGCATGATATATAAAATATACTATAAACTGGGGTTTTCCCATACAATTTATGTAAACCATTGTTGGTGATAATGTAGATAACCTTTTAGGAAAAAAAAAATATTTATCTGCGATTCTCCTGAGAATTAAATGACCATCAGCCAGTTTATTATTTTCTCTTTACTTTGTGTAATAAAAATCTATCTATCTATCTATCTATCTATCTATCTATCTATCTATCTATCTATCTATCTATCTATCTATCTAATGATCATGTGGAAATTAGAATTAAGACTCATTTGCCTCTGTATTCTTTTTAAATAAAATTCATGTATTCCTATAAGGCATCCCACCAAACTACTTGGCAGCACATTATCATACTATTTCTATAAAGCTTTATGGAACTACAACGCTCAGCATGTCCATCCGGTAAATAACGGAATATTTTTGGAGCCATGGTATGCAGTATATAGTACAGCTGTGCATGTGGGGTTATAGTATATACATGTAAATCGTGACTGAAGTTGGGGTCCCTGAATATTTTACCGGATGTATCCTGAGTGTGCGGCAGTCCCAGGCTGTCCGATGTCTCTCCGCCTCTGACAACTCCATCTTTGCGCTGCGAATGATAAATACAGTATCTGGGAATTTGGAGATCTTTTTGTGATCATTGCACATTTTCTTTTGTATAACACAAACGGGCTGCAACGAATTGTGTATTACCGGGCAGGTTTCATTTCAAGTGTTTGGATTACTGTTAGTAGGAGATTTGTAGAATTTGTGCAGATTGTGTTGCAGGTTGTATTATAATGTGTAGACTGACTTTCAGCAGTGCAGAAATGTAAATGTACATTATATATATATATAAAAGAATGTATTAGAAATGTGTAATGTTGTATCTTTTTCCTGATGACTGTCATGTATTAGAAAAGAAATGTGTAATGTTGTATCTTTTTCTGATGACTACTTGTATTGTAAATGTGTAATATATTGTTCCTTTTTTTCTGATGGCTGACTTGTAATACAAATGTGTAATATTGTTCCTTTTTTGATGACTGTCATGTATTAGAAATGTGTAACATTGTACCTTTTTCTAAACACTGACTTGTATTGGAAATGTGTAATATTGTATCTTTTTCTGATGACTGACTTGTATTGGAAATGTGTAATATTGTATCTTTTTCCGATGACTGGCTTGTATTAGAAATGTGTAATATTGTATCTTTTTCCGATGACTGGCTTGTATTAGAAATGTGTAATATTCTACCTTTTTCCGATTACTGACTTGTATTAGAAATGTGTAATATTCTACCTTTTTCCGATTACTGACTTGTATTAGAAATGCGTAATATTCTACCTTTTTCCGATTACTGACTTGTATTGGAAATGTGTAATATTCTACCTTTTTCCTTATGACTGGCTTGTATTAGAAATGTGTAATAGTCTACCTTTTTCCGATGTCTGACTTGTATTAGAAATGTGTAATATTCTACCTTTTTCTGATGGCTGACTTTTAATTGTGCAGATTGCATTGCAGTAGTGCAGATTGTCCCTTTCTGTGAATCGAATAATTAGCTCCATTTCCCCAAGGGGTGAGTGTCAGCTCTTGGATCAGTGAAGGGCCCTGATGGGCTCCTGACAATCAATGACTCTCAGGTATATACAGTATAGATATATGTTCCGCTGGTCTCGCATAGCTCCGCAGCTCCCCCTGGTGTCCGAACAGCGCACAGCACCCCGCAGAGCTCGCCTGGCTCCACTCTCCCTCAAGCTTGAGGTGGAGTAGCAGCGTTTGGAGACCCCGGGGCGCTGTGGGGGTCTTTCCTGGGTTGGGGTGCCGTTACAGGAAGGGGGGCCGCAGGACTGGGGAAGGAATGCACCATGGATCCGGCTATAAAGGATCTGACAGGCAGCAAGGAGCCTTCAGCCCCCAGCACTGACATGTTACTGGCTCTGCTGGCTCACAATGACGAGCTGAGGAAAGGTAAGTGCTCCTCCCGGGTACCTACCTCCGCTATTACAATATCACGTATCATTGTAAGCACTCTTCCTTATAATAAATACATGCTGGTTATAATCATCCCTACAGATACACTACTATAATATTAATTATGTAGCGCTAATTATTGCTATTATAACCTTCTTTATATTACATATTGTACTTCTGAATAAGCATTACTACATGCTATCATCTATGTATCATACATCTGTCATGACAGCATTAGCAGCGCACTCTAATAATATTCTATACGTGTAATATGATATATACACAGCTCTGCCCATTATAAGAATGAAGATGTTAAAATCACTCCTCTGCTCCCTGCGGT
>NW_017306987.1:640308-646617 GCF_000935625.1 Nanorana parkeri
ATATATGTGTGTGTGTGTGTGCCCCCATATTTAGTATATCTCTTCTATACACATATATTCGCCATAATAAAGTTTGCCCAGCACTACACATTATAAAATGCTGCATATTATCTAATGTATTGCTTTATAATTAGCAATCCCCTGAAAACCCTGGACCAATACTATATATTATCATCATCATTATACAGAAAACTTTCGTAATGATGAACCCGCTTTTTATTTTTACAACTATTTGTACACTATTATAGTCTAAAATAATGAATAATTCCCTATAGGTATTACAGTATGGACTGTATCAGTCTAATCATCGGTGGCTCAAATCATATGACCCTTTATCATAACCTACCCTTTATCATAACCTACCCTTTATCATAACCTACCCTAACCTATCATAACCTACCCTTTATCATAACCTACCCTTTATCATAACCTACCCTAACCTATCATAACCTACCCTTTATCATAACCATCCTTAACGTTTCTAACGTGCTGAAGGCTCCAGTGCTGAAGGCTGAGTAGAAAAGTTTTGTTATCATCTTCACTTCATCTGCATCCTCCGCTCTTCTCCTATTGCATATCTCAGGTATCATATCACCGGTATCTACAATATATTTCATTCAATTTGTAATCCGATCAATGTAAGTGCCACTGCCTTCTAACACCCACACCTTCTAAACATGACCTCACTCCTCACCATATGCAGTTATATATTACTATTAAGTTGTACAAGTATTATATTCATATGTTTACTGCAGCTAAGAGGCTTCAATCTGCAAATACCTTTATAATGATGTGTAAAGAATACTACTGACTTGCTAATAAAATAAAAATGAATCATTAACATGCAATATATAATTATCAGGCAATAACACATTACACATTGTGTGTCTATTTAAAACATTATAGATTTTTCAGATAGATAGATAGATAGATAGATAGATAGATAGATAGATAGATAGATAGATAGATAGATAGATGGATAGATTGGTATGGCAGTCTGTATTAATACTGTACCTATCTTAAACTAGTAAGTTGCTGAAACTCTAGGATTTTAAAATAAATCTGATTTTTTTTTCTAAAATCAATGTCACTTTAATATCAATGCAGAGAATAATGCATAAATAATATCTAATCAGCATTGATATGTATCAAACTAATTAAAATTTCAATCCATATAATTTTGTGCTGTTGATAAATTCATAGGTTACAGCTTAGTTGTAATTGTTTATGTTGAATTTGTTGAAATTGATAAACAAATGAAAACCTGAATTTCATTGTCCTCATTGGAATACATTTGTATCCTATTTTTTATTTTTTACATGCATTGGAAAACATGCCGATCTGTTGGTTTTATGTTATGTACAAATAAAACATTTCATAAGAAATAATACCTACTGTTATAAGTATTCAATGAATGAAAATCTGCCTTATTTTTTATTTTATTTAACGTAAACAGAAATAATTTTATAAGAATTAATACTTAATATTTATGAGAACAGAAGCATAAATACGGTAATAAGATCCTGATGCAAATATCTGATGCATTTATTGTTTTAATTAAAATTATATTTCTGTATACTGTTACATTAAATAAATACGATTTCGATTATGTTAACACCAGAAGTTAGGAAATGCAATATTACATTATTATAGTTATTAAAATAATAGTTAACTATTAAAAAAAATGAATAATGTAGTAGATTATTACAATACAATAATAATTACATTCTAATAAAAAAGGGGAACATTTTGAAAGCAATTTAATTTGCAAAACTTATTTATAAAATATGTGGAACCATGGGAACCCAATCTGTTTCAGAACTGATTTGTATAACAACGATATCTGTCCAAATGTAAAATTATTCTCTTTATTAAAATTATATTGCAATCACATTATTATATCAATTTTGCTGGTGGAAAATATTCTTAATTATGTGGATGGATAATAACATACTTACTAAAATACAAAATATTAAATGCTTATATTGATATAAACAAAATAATAATTTGTGACAACAGTCACAATTGAAAAAAACAAACAAACATATGTATTGTTTAAATGATTTTAGAATGTATAACTCATTGAAAAGTACCTTTGTGGTGGCAACAGATGGGTATTGCATTTTTTTTCTATTTTTTTTATTTTGATAATTTTTAAATGGAGGAAAAATAAAAGCCAGTTCTTTGAATGACAGCATTAAAATTTTATCATACATCAACCAGACAAAAGACAGGAGTCACTCCATCAATATTGGACTCTGTGACAGCATACGGCCCAATAAATAATTAAACACACAAATACCCACCTGTTCTGCATACTAAACAGCAAAAACCCAACTGCCCCTTCACCTGCCTGCCTGTCTGTCTCTGTAAAGACAATGGAAATACAATTCAGTGTACCTGTACACGCCTACATATACACATCAAGAAACTGTGCATTGAGAATATGTGAAGAGGGAAATGCAATCCTAGTACAGAGTATATCTGTACTATCTATCTATCTATCTATCTATCTATCGATATCGATTTATCTATCCTTTATCTATGTCTGTGTATGTATCTATCTATCTATCTATCTATCTATCTATCTATCTATCTATCTATCTATCTATCTATCTATCTCTGTGTATGTATCTCACAAATAGTTTCTGTCAATTCAGTTCATTGAACAGTATTTGCTTTCATTATCCCAGTATGCAAGGAAAAACATTTGCTCATTTTGACCACAAAGAAGGGAGGTCTGGCCAAAAACGTAGCATCTTAGCTTTTAATTAGTAGAAGACAGATTAAAATGGAATGTGGTATTTGTAGAAGTTACTGGAAAATAACAATCTCTTGTCTATTTAAAGGGGAAAAGGGTACATATTCTAACTGATGGGACTAGCTGTGTAGATCGCATGACTAATACAGATATGTAGAAAGCACAGCGATTGGCTCACCATTTCTGCTAACTAAAATAATGTAAAACGGCCAGAGTGTTGGGTCCCCTACCAGTTTGTGATACCTTGCATTCATAAGCTCTATTGAATTGATAACATATGTAGGTGTGCTGGATTAATGGCTTGCTATTTTGGTTGTATCTGGGCTATTCTGGATTGGCTTCAGGGACATTGACTTGCATTTCTCCACCCATAATTCCTAAAATCAGTGATACTTCCTCCTCCTTTTGAAGGCTACTGAGATATGTAAATATCTTCTGGTTTCCGTAGGCTGTGACTGATGAAACTGTTATTTCGCAGGATTCAATATAATTATATGTTGGGTGATTTGCACTAGATTAAAAATAAATTGAAATTTTATCCCAATGTTCACAGAGTCTTTAGTTCTAAACCCATAAAAGGGCATGCCCCAGTTTTGCCTGATGTCATCTATCAATTGTCATAATTCCCCCTTATTTTATGGTAATTTGGGTGAAAATATAAAACTTTGTAAAAAGGTGATTGCCATCTCATGCAATGCCCCAAAGGGGGTTTCATGATAGTTCCCCGCTTATCTATCTGGAAGCAATATTGCCTACTAGGCCAAATGTTTTTTTCAGTCAAACATTCCTGCTCTAATTATCTGCCATTTACCTAGAATATGTAAAGAGCAAATAAACTAATTATCTGTATTTGTGTTGCAGAAATCCCGTTGTGCGCCGGCTGCAACCAGCACATTGTAGACCGATTCATCTTGAAGGTGCTGGACCGCCACTGGCACAGCAAGTGCCTGAAATGCAACGATTGCCATGTCCAGCTTGCTGAAAAATGCTTCAGCCGGGGTGACAGTGTCTACTGCAAAGACGATTTCTTCAAGTAAGTGCTTAATATTCTACAAGGTTAAAGAGCAATTAGAATCCACCTCTCCATCCAGTGTTTAGCCACCATTACAATGGGAACCTCTAATTCATACCATCATTATTACCCTGCTCTTTTTTATATTCCTTATTTATATTTTGCAAGACGAGTACAACACATCAAAGACATATTGTAATAAGATATAACGCAATAACATAGTTACTAAAACTACAACATTTTGCATGGCGAGTAGGCTGGTACAGAAATGTGGAATAAATTACATCTTTGAGAAAGTACAGTACGTACAAGAGACAACAACAAACAGACTTTCCTTAGTAGTGTTGTGCATATGAGACATAAGATATTGCAAATCAGAAGGTGATGCCTCTAGATACTCTTATGTTGTCAGGAGAAAAGGAGATAATGGAGAAGAGCAGTAAGAAAGCAGAGATTGGGTGATAGAGGAAACTCTCCGAGGGGAAGAAGAGAGGTCAAGAAAAGGGGGAGGGGGATGGCACAGCAGGGAATTCCCTTACTTAGGGGAAATGGAATATCTATCTATCTATCTATCTATCTATCTATCTATCTATCTATCTATCTATCTATCTATCTATCTATCTGTCTATCTATCTGAAGCCCAAGGCTGGGCATCAACTTAACCAAGCAGTAGTCTCAGAAGTGTACTTCTGCAATATAACCAAGTTTGCTGAATTTCCCCTGAGATGGATTCCCCAGCAGTTTGATCTTCCATATACATGATATCATTCACTCTCGTAAATCATTGAGAAAATGTGGGGGAAGGGGAGGTTTGTTTCCATGCCCCTGATTTGCAGGCTTTTGTGGCATTCAAAATGTGAATTGTTAATGATTTTTTGTGAAGTGTAGTAAACAAGCCATTGGGTTGTGATTGAAGTCAAGGCCTGTGAGTTTGAGGATAATATGGGTAACCTCTGACTACAATTTTTTGGATCCCCAGACAGTCCCAAAAGATATTCAAGAGAGTACCCTGGGTCTCCCTGCAGCACCAACATCTATCTTCGATGCCCTGGAATAGACGAGAGAGTACTGACAGAGTACTGACGTCATTCATTTGTAGTTGATTTCTTGATACCTATTTGTAAGGTAAATGCAATAGGAAAAGTGGATGATGTGATTCATCTGTTGTGGAGAAAAAGAAAGGTTGAGGTCCCATTTTCACTACTGAAGTAACAAGAGCAAAGGTAGTTCATGGATCTCCAAATGGAGCTTATATGACATTGAAAGGGTATCCCTCTGAGGTCCGAGTTGGGAACAGATCTTTTCAAATGGTGCGATTGGGCAGCAAAATGAGGTGTAATCTGGTAAAGAGAGAAGAAAATGGGATAGCTGGTTACTCTTTTAAATGAATACATAATTGCCCAAAGTACTATAAATATATGTGTGTGTATATATATATATATATATATATATATACACATACAGTATATAGACAAACAAGTTAATCCCTGGAGATAATTGCAATATGCAAGGAATTACACATTTGTAGCCTTACGATGACTGATCACTGCCACCTCTCAGTGTGAGCCATTCTGCTGCTAAGAAAGCCCGGTAAAAGGCAATAAATGCAGAGTTATTTCTGTGGGCGAGATAACATAGTGATCAGTGAGATATAGTTGTAAACACAAATTTAGTGTCTGTGCCAGCCCCTTCCACTACATTATGCTGACTGACAGCAAATCTCACATAAAGCAGTCTAGGAAAAGCTACCATTGCATCAACTTTTAGCCCTGGGTCAAACCTATATAGCCATGACATGCTCATGAGAAGGATTGGTCATGCACAGGTCCTGGCACAGGTCACAGGTAATGTGGGAGGCATAGTGATCCCATACGCAAAGTCTGTTTTTACAAAAATCTTTTTTGTGTTTGTGAAAATGCCCTCATGATATCTGGCCAATTGGTTGAATAGAGTTAAAAATATATATTTTTTCTTGTAGGAGGTTTGGGACAAAATGTGCAGCCTGCCAACAAGGAATCCCCCCCACTCAGGTGGTGAGACGGGCTCAGGAGTTTGTGTACCATCTACACTGCTTTTCCTGCATCATCTGCAAAAGGCAGCTGGCGACAGGAGATGAATTTTACCTTATGGAGGACAGTCGGCTGGTGTGCAAGGCGGACTATGAAACAGCAAAGCAGAGAGGTACATGACCATCTCTTGAATCAATATATTTAGATCCTCCCAAGAATCAGTTGTTATTAGCTAGCAGAACATAACTAACAACATCAGCATGTGTGTATGCATGCCAAATGTAATTAACAAAGTTTTGGATGGACCCTAATGATAAGCAAATTCAATTATTTCCCAAAATATGCTTATTAAAGTTCAACTCTACTTATTTCAGTTTTGACTGGGTGGGTTGGGTGCCAGAGGGTTCAATCACGTGCCACTTCTTTTGATCTCTCTGAGATTCCAGTGGCAATATTTCCGCAGAGTATTTCCATTGTCACCCCACAAGACAATTACAAAGACAATCACTTTCTCATCTGTGGAGTTC
>NW_017306987.1:646674-676190 GCF_000935625.1 Nanorana parkeri
ATGCAATGGCAGTTTATGGGACTAGGAATTCTGGTGGGAAAATCTCCCCACGGGAGTCTCTGCATGATATAAGTAGGCATATCATTGAGCCTGCCAGCTATATAATAAAATTATAGTACCAGTTTTAGTGGAGCTGTCCTATAATATTCAAACACAGGGCCCCTGAATCAAATTGCTTTTAATTATATTTGTACTCACAAAATATACATCAACATTTTCCATTTGTTTAAAACAGATTGTTTTGCCTTGTAATGTGAATGTGTACAGGGTGTAATAATATCTTCTGTTTTTAATGTGTTTTTCTACTCGTGCAGAAGCTGAATCCACAGCCAAAAGGCCAAGGACAACCATCACCGCCAAGCAGCTGGAGACCCTGAAAAATGCGTATAATAATTCTCCGAAGCCAGCTAGACACGTCAGAGAGCAGCTGTCATCGGAGACTGGGCTGGACATGAGGGTGGTGCAGGTACGTGCTGATTTGTATAATAACAGCAACGGTTATAACTGGTTTAGTATGAAAGATAAACACACTATGAAAGAAAATAGGCTGGATTGGGTCACAAGCTATTTACTGTCAATGTACTCATCCCTATGAAGATACCTACACCCCCATTAGGCCTCATTCACATCATTGTTAGGCACAATTTACATATCTGTTTTATGTGTTTTACATTCATTATTATTTATCCTTGAGAAAGAGTGCCTTGATGGAAATTGCACCCAAAATACACCAAACAAGAAAACACAGGAGTGTGAATGCATGCTTTTCCTGTATGAGCAAGGCCTAATAAAAACATAAATAACACTGCATAATTATTTTATCATAATATTGTCACAAATTACAATAATACTAATAATCAGAACAATTCTCCTTCTTATTATTATTAATATGATGATGATGATTATTATTATTATTAGTATGTTTGCAGTAGTACTACTAATAACATAACATTTGTTTAATTAGATTGGAAGAATGGACATTTTGGAAGCAGAGACTGGATAGATAAGGTGTTAGTTTCTCGTCTCCCTTTGTGAAATTAGAAGCAAAAACAAAATACATTTCATAGCTCTTTTACTTTAATAATAAAACAAGGTAGATTTTCTATGTTTTATGGGCTTCATTTAGCTGTAATGTTTTGTTCTTAGTACTTAGAATTACATAATATAAGCCTGCTAAATTGTTGCTGTATTTCCAGGTCTGGTTTCAGAACAGAAGAGCAAAGGAGAAACGATTAAAAAAGGACGCCGGAAGACAAAGATGGGGGCAATATTTCAGAAATATGAAGCGGTCAAGAGGCAACTCCAAATCTGACAAGGATAGCATCCAGGAGGACGGTCCCGACAGTGATGCGGAGGTCTCTTTCACAGGTATAGTTGAGAACAACTCTAAAGTGGAAAATGTAAAGATGACCCTCCCTTCCAAAAGCTATTCACACCTATTGGGATCATAACATGGAAGATGTTATGTTGATAATGATAGAACAAAAATCCAGATATTGCTTGCTCTCTAAAGCTGAACTCTAGGCTACACAATAGAAATACAAGTATGAGATCTAATTTTGTGCCAAAAAATGTGTAATCCTGATTTGTGCACTAGACATTCTTCTCAGATTGTGCAGGGATAGCCTGGCTGGGTCACAATGCAGCCCCCCGCCCCCTTAACCCAATATAAAGGGGATTAGTGGAAGCTATAATAAAAAGATTCACATACTTACACTAGCTGTATTTAATAATATATATAATGGTTTTCAAATCAATCTCAAAATCTTGTGAAAATACCATGAGATTTCGGATCCTCAGCTTTCCCAATAGGTTGACATGGGAGTTCTTTCCAGGTCCACATTTATTTTTCAGCAGTTCTGGGCCTGTCCAGTAATTGTTTTTGTAAATGTCATGTTTAAAAACATTTGCCAACATTCTTTAAGAGTTCTGCTGCAACCAAACTTCCATCACTCTAAAAATGCCGTTATAAAACACAGATTTAATCAGTATGTAATATGTCTTTATTGCAGATGAGCCCGCTTTATCAGAAATGAACCACTCCAATGGGATTTACAACAGTCTTAATGAGGCTTCTCCAGTTTTGGGCAGACAGGCTGGAAGCAACGGTGCCTTCTCTCTGGAACATGGTGGCATTCCAACATCAGACCAGTACCATGACCTAAGATCCAACAGCCCCTATGGAATTCCACAGTCTCCAGCCTCACTACAGGCCATGTCTGGT
Organism: Nanorana parkeri; assembly: GCF_000935625.1. Taxonomy (NCBI): domain Eukaryota; kingdom Metazoa; phylum Chordata; class Amphibia; order Anura; family Dicroglossidae; genus Nanorana; species Nanorana parkeri. Next base: position 648,899 of record NW_017306987.1, read on the forward strand.
CATCAGCCACTTATGTCTAGCTTAGCATTTCCTGACACGGGTTTGAGTATCATGGCTCAGAGTGGGCAAGGGGTGCCTCCGTCTATGAGGGTTTTGGGGGCAAATGGACCTAATTCTGATCTTTCCACTGGAAGCAGTGGTGGATACCCGGATTTCCCTGCCAGTCCTGCTTCTTGGTTAGATGAAGTTGACCATGGCCAATTTTGACATGACAATTCACATCATCTTCCAATGACAAATGAAGGCTGGACATAAAGTTTTTGGGAAAAAACTTGGACTAATGGCATCATGCAATCAAAATGGTTCTATGGGGAATGTGACATCTCAGACTTGAATCATGTTTAACAGACTAAGGATAGCACTAGACATCATAAAAAGGGACTAACATGATTAAACTCTCCTTGAATGTAGAGGACGTGCATCTGCTTAGCGTTATCCTAACGTATACTAATTGGAAGATAAAGACATTGTACCATGGATCTCAGTGACTTTCCTCTGCATCTTTAGCCTTGTGTTGTATGATAACATCTTCATCATCTTCTGCATTCTAGCAAGATACCTTTGTGTTTGCTTCATCGTCAAAACTTTTTTTAAAAAAATGGGGAATACCAGTCCCTCTGGTTATAGCATCTTTCTTCTACTTTATGTCTGATAAGGAAGCGGTAGAGAGCCAAACTGCTTTAAATTATTCATATCCAAATATGAAAGTAGATTGATTTTTTTTTAACAAATTATTTTTGCTCTTCGGCATAAAATTGAACATATTGTAGAAATCTCCAACTTTGTCTATCACCCATTTAGTCTACAAACATGTTAGTCTAAGGTTTGGGATGCAGTTTAGAGATTCCGGCTAGAATGAAAACTTGCAGGCAGCTGGATTAATGGTTTATTCTGTTGCTAAACTATCATTTCTAAACAGTCAGCCTTTAATCCTAGAAAAGTGGTAAAATTTAAACTCCGTCCGTTAAACAAGAGAAAAAAACACTTATTTGCAGACTTGCCAATTAGAGGTATTTTTACATTTTACATTTTTACTCAACGTGGGTATATGAGAATTGTTATATCTCCCATCTTCTGTGCCCCATTGTCCTGGCGATGGAAACATTTGATCATTTGAGGAATATTTGAATGCCTATAGACATGCAGTATAAAGTATGATTATGTCCCAGATGCAGATGTGTTTGGAAATTGCACTTAATTCTGTTGCCAAAAATAAACTAACATACCTGCAGAACTTTTCACTACAAATCATAATTTTTTAAATAATAAACATGTTATACAATCTATCATTTTTTAATAGTTCAGTTGTGTTGTTTAATGTTGAGCTATTTGGCAAATAACATCTGTTTGATTTATTGGTGGTATAAGAATTCAGTATGTATATTGTTCCGGTAAGCTGAATGCTGTGGATTCTGTGTCTGTGAAAGTGTCCTCTTATTTATTTACTCTTTAATGATCAAAACAGTTCTAAACACTGAATAAATTTGTCAGCAAAATAATGAATTCTGTCTGCCTAAATTTACTCTCTAGAAATCATTTAAGAGCCTGCTATAAAACTTTACTGGAAACTGTAAATAAACTTCCTTAAGTATTTATTATTTTTCCTACTCGATTACAGCTTAGGGAAATCTATTTTATAATGCAGTTTTTGTGTCTATATTTTTAATTATTATATTTAATGGTAAGCATTAAAAGAACATTTGTATTCTTTTCCAATCAGGTAAATACAAAATAATACATATAAATAATTCATATTTGCAGGTGGCACGCTCCAAACAAAGTACTAGCTGTCTGGTACAAAACAGTTCCACTGGTATAGATCAGATCACATAGACTGCTAAGGGACACCTCTACCCTATCTTATCATGAATTGTTCTGTCTGGCTGTAGTCTTTTGTGTAAAAACTGCAATTAAAGTGACACTAAAATCAGGAGTTAAATTTTAAAAATGTATTCCAGTACCTTAACTATTAACAAAAATGTATCTTATTTGTTCATCACTCAGCTGGAGATCCTCAAATCATCTCTGAATTGGTGCTGACACTGTCCTTCCTTCTGGAGGGTGGCTACTTTTGCTCCCCATGGTGCCTGTGTGTGTTGTAAAGTAGTCACCACTCCAAGCTGAATCCAGTGATGGACTACAATCTCAACACAAATTAGTAAACTAAACATGAGACTGTAGTCCATCACAGGAGCAAGCTCGGAGTGGTGCCTACTGTACAGTTTTACAGAGAGGGATAAGGGATTTTGTTTGGTAATCTTAGTGTCATGAATACATCTTGTATTACATGTTTTGATTCAAACAGTTAATAATAATAATAATAATAATAATAAACATTAGTCTATACATTTGTAAACTTAAAAAAAAACTCCACAAAACACCATTAAACCTTTAAGATAACTAAATACTATCGGCTTAGTATAGCTAATTGAATCAACACACAATGATGTTTTAAAAAGCTTGTTTTTATTTTCTAGTGTGCAATTATAAAAGTATATCTAAAGTTAGAACTTTTTTTTTAGATAGAGTAAGGAAGGATTAGAAACGCTGTCAAGTGTTTCTGCTTGTCTGTCCAGACTAGGTAGATTCACCCTCTCTGTTTGTTACAATTGTGGTAAATCTTCTAATAGGGACACATATTCCTCCCACAAACTACCTAAAGCTGGCCATACACCTATCAATTTTTTAAGTTCAACCTGTGGGCTGAACGAAAAAAATGGACGCGATTCTTCCATCAACCCAAACAGCGTGTCGATCGAAGTTTCGCTGCTGTTTACATTGCATTCTTACACGTGGCGCTGGCACCTGTCAGAATACCCGACCAGAGAGGGCAGCTGATTGGCTGCCGGATCTGATCATACGAAGATTATCCAGCCTGCTCCTTCGAGTCAACAGCCCCACATGCTGTGCGAATTTCGTCCGGTACGTTAAAACCGGCCAAAATGTGGCCAGTGTATGGGCACTTTAAGAGGGGGTATTCCCTCACTTGGTAGAGATTTCCTCTCACTTCCTGTTGCATCTTTGAGACAAAAGGGAAATTTCCCCAGCCCGGCAGAAGACAGACAGTAAGACAATTTAAAGGTGCATTAACCATTCTCTATTCGTTTTATACATACACTTTAATGTACATGGGGCAGCCATGTCCAAAGTCCTGTAGCACACCATAAGCAAAGGTGGGTGCTCGTAGTGACTGCGGATGGCGCCGCATCAAGCAAAGTTTGTTGTGAAGAGATGTCACCAGCACACCAGCATGACAAACACGCCAATTTCAGTGAATCTTAATTTTTATTTTTCAGAAGTCACTCAAAGTAGAATCAAGCATTTTCGGGGCCACACGGGGTCCCCTTCATCAGGCTTAAAGTGAACTTTAAGCTCAAAGTAGAATCAAGCGCTTTCGGGGCCACACCAGGTCCCCTTCATCAGGCTTAAAGTGAACTTTAAGCCTGATTAAGGGAACCCGGTGTGGCCCCAAAAGCACTTGATTCTACTTTGAGTGACTTCTGCCCACCACTACTTGCCCACCACACACCCATGTTGCGCTTCTTGGTTCTGTGCTGCACAGTAACTTACTGTCCCATTACGGGTGAGGGCTTTGAAAAGTAAAATCTATTTGTTTAGTTTTGTGTTAAGATGGCCTTCATACATCAGTCTTGTGGCGCACTCAGATGATGATTTTAAGAATATGTGCAAAAATGTAGTTCAGTAGAAGGTATTGTTAATATAACAGAAGGATATCTACCTCTGAACTCGTAGCAATGAGAGCTGCTGGCTGGATGCCATTATTACTAATTGCAGTTTTACAAGCAGAATAGTGTGATCATGCTTTTCCTATATGCTTCAGTCTGGGATTCAAAGAGTGGAGCCTGACAATAATACAAACATGGTAGAAGTAGGAGGCTGTTGAATCTTGAGACAGCTGATTTTATCATTGTCAAATTACAGCGGTCCTCTAATTGTTTGCTATAGGGCAACACAAACAGTTTTCAACGCTTCAGTTTATAGCCACACTTTCTCTGTCCTAAAATACAAATTAAATTAATTGTTACAAAGTTCTCCAAACTGGGCCATTAACAGCAGGTCATTACAGTGTATTGGCAGTGTGAGAACAGCCCTTAATTATACATAGTCACATAGGTAGGTTGAAAAAAAGACACACATGCATCATGTTAACAAACAGCATTTGTATTCCATCCTGAAACTACGGAATAAGGACTGGAAGGAAATGCAGGATATTTCACTGTGGTTTTTAGCTTTCTTTAATCAATCATTTAAACATAGCTTGCTGTTTTGTTCAGTCTTCATTTCATCTACAATTCGTTTTGTTCAGGTTGACTCTTCACTGGTCATTGTAGAGAAGTAGAAAAGACAGCTCGAAAAAGGATGAAAGGTGCACCCTGCATTGTTCATCTGCATCTCTGTCATTACAGTCCACAAAAAGGAAAGCAGTAAGATTAAAGCTGCAGTATACTGCATTTTTTTATAACCGGAGAGAAGAACAAATGCCAAGATAAGGCAGCATAAGGTTTATTTGCTTTCAACGCACATTAACATGTGTTGTGTTAAGCCAGTTCGTTTATTTTGCCCAAAATTGCAAATGACCCTTCTTTGGGAATGCAGAGCATGGTAGTGCATGCTAATACGTGCATATTGGTGTATTGCACACACAATGCAATACACCAGTGCAATACACGGCCTCAGAAAGTGTAAAAAACCTTCCCAGCACAGTTGAAAAGGTCAGTACATTTGTGGCTAGACAATGGAGGGCTGAATTCTACCCCTCCCCAGCCAGCTTCTTTTATTTTTTTATATCTCCCGCAGTGAGATTTCACTGCACATGGATATTTTGTCCCCTTACACATATTTAGTGTCTCATTGCTCTTCCTGCATTCTCAATTGTGAAAAATTTAGACAAAAATCCAGAATAGAGAAACATTTTAATAAGGGGCATTTACCCACATCTGTCCAGGAAAGAGAATGCCAGAGTCATACTAATGAGGGTTGAATTGGGAGGATGAAAAGAATCTTATAGATCAAAAAATTGAAAAACAATCTTTATGCCATATATCATTCATTAGAGCTCAGCGAAATTTGGTTTTGTAGAAGAAATTATCTTCTTTGAGAATATCATGGTGATTCTAAATATCCTTGATCAAATATGTACACTACTCTATAATAAACCTAAGTTAGCAATGACATATTTTGGATCTGTGATATTTCCTGCAAATATATACAATGTCACACACCCTCGTGGAACTCAATTTGAACAGAAAATGTTGTTTTGAAAAGGTGCAGAGACCCATTACAATCGCCTTTACTTACCAATGTCTTACAGCTGTACTGGAAGAGGGAGAGGGACGCCCCTTGCTATGTCTGAACACTGCCAGGGTTCTGGAGAGCTGTACATAGCCTTTGAGGGATTTACTGAACCAGATAAAGTACCCAGCCAAGTAAGTTCAAACTCCCAACTTGTCTGAGGTCACTGACACAATAAGTAGTTACAGCAGTTATGACAGGGTTACTTTAAAATTTGTAACAGGAAGACTGGTGTAGATATAAGAGATGATGATAGGTGGATAAACTGGGATGGGCATCGCAGTTAGGTTATGAAATGAGGAAAATAACAATTATATTAGAGAATCTGTACAACAAACACATTTCAAAATCTAGTTTTTTTCTCACTGGGTTTTGTTCTGTTGTGTCTATTAGAAAGTGTGTATATTGGTACAGGATGGAAGGAAAATATTTCCATTGGTGACACCGATGGCAATAAACATGATAGAGGTTCTAAGCCGTCACCACATTATTACAAAGAGTTTTTTTTATTCCTACACGTGTTCTCACTGGAGAGATTTCTCAACATTTCCCATCTCAGTGACCACACAGGAAGTGATTGGAAATCTTCTCAACAGGAAAACAGACAGCTACATAAAACTGACAGGTTTCCAAAAAGGTTTGGAGTTACCCTTTGAGGTGAGGTGGGGGTTTAGGCATCCTCCCAGATCAGCTGCACTTGTTTGGGAACACAAACAAAAATAACATAATCAACTTATTCTGGATGACATGCTAAGGAGTGAAGCAGGATTTCCTCGCTCAGCAGGTGGGAAACCTGATGCATTGTGAACAAACGCCAACACAACAGGAGGAAATGAATGAAAAAATGTGTCCAAATTGGACTTAATCCTCCCACCGGCTTGACACAATCACTATCTAACCCCAGGTAATTCAGATGATGAGAAATATAGGACAACAAACACCAGAGGCCTTCTCCAATTCTGAGGTCTGACCATATTGCAGAACCAATTACAATGAACAGCATTGTACTCAAATCCCTATCCACAAGACCACCAGATGAACTTCAGCTTTGTCCATGGTCCTCATTCAAACACTTGATTGTCTACAACCTCACCCAAAAAAATAAAACAGGAGATTCAGGGGATTGAAAAATTAGTTTACCGTTCCAAACAAACTCAACAATCCTATTAGCCTTGGAGGTTTGCTGGTGATTTTAAGGGACTAAAATGTCAGTTCTGAAGTATAGAGTTCTGCGGGAGAATGTATGAAAAAGGTCATTGTGCAGGTGAAACACTCAAGTTACTGTTCTCAAGCCCTTTTATGGATTTAGATTCTAAAATCAAATTGTTTGCTAATTGTTTGAACTTGTGTGCAATTTGTAACCCCCAAAAAGTGATATTCTATGATGTGTGAAAATTAACACCAAGTCAAATATTCTACTTCTCATCTATTCCTAAGCACACATGCACATCCTGGGAAATTATTTTGCAAATACAGCCAGGTTTTCGTCAGGCCGCAGAAAATGTATTCAAAAGTTGTAGTCTAAAGTCTAAGGGGTCTATTCACTAAGCTGCCGAGGGCAGCCGAGTGAACAACCGACCCCAAGTGAAGTGAGCCGAACACTGTTCGGCTATTCACTTCAGGCTTGTACGGCTGATTTCAGCCATATATTGGCTGAAATAGCCGTACATCGGCTTGCTTCCCATGGCTTCGGGTCGGCTGAACATGCTCAGCATGTTCGGCCGACCCGAAGTGCAGAAGGAGTTCGACTACGCCGATCCAACATCTGGATCGGCTGAGCCGAACCACCGGCAGGCTACTCGCTGCTGTTCGGTCTATTCTTATAGATGCTGAACAGAAGTGAGTGAATAGCCGAATGCCGCTGAGCGGCATTCGGCTCGGCTGTTCTGCTCGGTCCCTCAGAGGGACCGAGCAGAACAGAAAAATAGTTAAAAAAGTACAAAAAAATAAATAGAAAACGATTGTACGGAGCTAGCAATGACAACTAGCTCCGCCCAACTGTTTTCTATTGTCCGGCGGTTCTGCTGCCGTCAAAAAAAAAACAAAAACTCTCCTGGGCCCTCTGGGAGTCTCCCGCTCCTGGCCACCCAAGATAGAAACACTGCTTTTTCTTTTTTTTCTTTATTCTGACACAGAGCCGTGTCAGAATAGAAAAAAAAAAAGAAATTTTTTTGCCCATAGGAATGCATTGATAGATTCCTATAGGCTATTTCAATTTGCAATAGCCAATAGTAAACTAGCATTGTACCCGCCCTCTGAAAATAGCCAGTACAGAAGCCCTTCGGTTCTACTGAACTGAAGGGGTCCTGGGGCCGCAGCTAGCCGAAGGATCGGCCGAAGCTACGGCTAGATCCTTCGGCAGCTTCGTGAATAGACCCCTAAATATCATCCAGTTAGAGTCACAGGCAGAAGTGACAGAAACTTTCCAAAAAAACCAAAATGCAGATGTGTATATCTATAACTTGAAAAGCACAGAATGTTGTTAGAATAACGTAAAATATATTGTTGGGCGTAGTTGCGGTTACTTGATTTTTTATAGTATTCATAACTAAAGAGAATGTATATCTGCAACCAAAACAAAAACACAGAATGTTAAGTTAGAATAGCTTAAAATATGTTGTTGGGTTAAGTTGGTCCTAATTGATTTTTCCAAGTCAAACTTTTTGAATCTAAACAGATGTAAGTTGTTACATAGTTACATAGTTACATAGTTACATAGTATTTGAGGTTGAATGAAGACATTAGTCCATCAAGTCCAACCTATTAGGATCTCATTCTAGGAGTACCCGTACCCCTGTATATTACGGTCCCTTAAGAAATCGTCCAAAAGTTTCTTGAACAATTCCACATTATTTGCTGAAATCACCGCCTGTGGCAGTGAGTTCCAGACCCTAACTGATCTTACTGTGAAGAACCCCTTTCGCCCCTTGTGTTTGAATTTTTTTCCCACCAATTTTATGTGATGGCCTCTAGTTTTTGTAACGGAGTTAATTTTAAACAGTTTAGTGTTGTGGTTAAGTATTTTTTTAAATTCTAATTTACTTTAAAATTCATACATTGAAAATACTTAAGACGCTGATTGCAAAATGCTGTAATGATTTAAAAAATAAATAAATCCACCACGTCATTTTTTTCAAGTATGTCCCCATTAGAGAGATTTCCCACTACTTCCTGCCCTGGCAAGTGAGGGGAATTCTTCTCAACAGGAAAACAGGCCGAAGTAAACACCAGACAGAGTCTGTAATCCTTTCATGGTCTCTCCAAAACAAAACAAATGTTTTGGTTTTAATGTATCTTATGTACTTTCATGCCCCAGTGTCTCAAAAATGCACACAACAGTTTTGTTAGACAAAACATATCCCACAACGCAACAAAACCTGAAAATTCCAGATACAATTCTGTGTTAACCTAATTTAGAAGAGTTCATCACATTGTCAACCCACAATTGTTCCTATGTTCAGTTCCCACGGGGGCTCATTGTGCATGGAGTTTGTATGTTCTTCCTATGTTCTCTATTTGTCTTTTTATTTCCTTTTCCTTTTAATTATTGATTTTAACAAGAGCAAAAATACACAGGTATCCACAGATCTTATGTACAAATAAAGTAAAACACAACAGACATCCGTATTAGCCATTAATGAAGAAAACATCATAAGCCGCTGCTATCCATCTACAGTGTAGAACAGGCTCATGAGTAGAACAAATATATAGTGACCCAAATAGTATTAAATATATGGATCTGAATTATTGTACCCTGTGCCTAAAAAAACCCCAATAAAGAGAAGAAGTCAGAAGCAAGGACAGAGAAAAGCAGACAAGAACATGTCTTACATGAGGTGAGAAAAAGAACCAAGAAAGGAATATATTTTTCTTTTACAAACGGTTTAGTTGGTTTTTAGAAAACAAGATAATACAAAGAACAGTGAAAGTGGTATACACAAAAAGATTTAAAAGCCTAACGTATGGAAAGCTAAAGCCCCTTTCACACGAGCATTCTGATCTGGACAACGTAGCAAAAAGCAGTGCAGTTTAATATGTGTCAAAGCAATAAACAAATGCAAGGCAGAACCAATACCTTATACTGTATAGTTTAGTGTATAAATAATAAAAAAAACCACAATAAAACATAACACAATGCATGTCAACATACTGGGGGGAATTTATTAAAACTGGAGGAGACAAAATCTGGAGCAGATTTGCACTGCAACCAATCAGCTTCACTGTCTCATTTTCAAATCTTACCTGAGCAAACTGAAGAGAGGTGCTGATTGGTTGCCATGGGCAACTGCTCCAGATTCTCTCCTGTTGCTCCTGTTTTGATAAATTCCCCCCACTATGTCAACACAAGAGAAACGTATTTGCGTCCCATGTGCACATTGCGGTGTGAAAGCACACTAAACGGATACAATTTACAAGTGTCCCATTGCACTCCAGACCGGAATCCCTTAGTAATATACTAGAAGTGTGCTGGGTGAAAAGCAGATGGCGCCACACAGGTCCAAGTATAAAGAAGTAATCGCCCGCTGACCAAGGTCCCATGCATCAATCTGTTCTTTAATTGACGTCTGATACACGGGGCATCACAAGCATTAATGCAACGTTTCACAACCTAACATCAGACAAAAAGCAGACAAATATCCCTTCATCAGACAAAAAGCAAAGTGACAAGCAATGTGAACAAAGTCTTATATTTTGAATAGCTTGCACTGTATATAAGCCTACACTTTATTAACATTGGTTGTCACTTTTTGCCTGATGAAGGGATTATGTTAGGTTCCGAAACGTTGCTATATGCTTGTGATGCCACGGGTATCTGATGTGCATAAAAGGACAGATTGATGCATGGGACCTTGGTGTGTGGGCAGTTACTTCTTTATACCTAAAAGGATACAAGGAGTCCGGTAATTTCAGTTTTTCTTCTATCCCAAAATGGAGAAATAAACTAGATGGATACAAATGCGGTGACATCCATTCCAATCAGCAGGGGATCTGTGCAAAGAATTGGAAATGAAGGCGAGCATCTAAGGCAGACAAATTGTAAAAGAAATATTATAGATACAATAATAATTGTAATTGTAACAATAACCTATCTGAGCAAGTTTAGGCACTGTATGATCAGCAATGAAGTCTGCAAGTAACATCATAATATAAGTCATAAGTGCCCACATATTTTTCTTTTTCTGGTAGATCTAACCAGACTTTGCATTAAAATGTAAGGGCCACTTATTTGATAGCCTCCCACTCATTAAATAAAAAAGGTCTCCTTTGATCAACGCTTTTGGTCAAATGCTTGGAACTAAACTCATGGCCCCAGCGCTGTAAATAATAACCACAAGCCAACTAGGCTTCAATATATTCAGAAAGGCTATACAAAGAGGCAAGTGTTAGAAGGCGTATTTTTAAGTACTACAGCCCCATCATTGTATGAGGATTTCTCAGTTCTGGTTGGGTGAGATGGTTATTGCTCTTTATGCGTCCATGTTGCCGTTTGCATGGTATCGTTGTATAAACATGAGAATCTGCAGTACTGGTGCTCAGGGTCTGTTCAGTTCACAAACAACAAAAGCTGAGATTTGTTGAATGTTTGCGGCCTGTTGCACAGGGTGAGCGCCGCCGTGGTGGTGGTGAGTGTGATTCTGGCTTTTACTGTCACTTCTGTGTATGGTGGTGTCAGCTGGTGGGAAGTAAATCAGTTGTGACAATTACATCTCAGCAGAGCCGTCAGGATTAATGTCACCATTTAGTGCTTAATGAAGCGACAACAAGCCGGACCCCCAGGGGGGCAGCAGTAATGCCAGGCTGGTGTCCTACACAATGCTGGAGAGAATTAGCATTTGTACACAGAACAGCCCATTAGCTGAACACAAACAGAAACGCCTGCTGTGAATACTCCCGTTCAGGGGAATGCTGGCTGTCTTAGGAAGGCCATCGCCCTAAGATAATGACCGTCCGACCTGACTGAGTTTAAATTTTCCCTTTTACATCTTCTGTAGACACCACTAGCGTTGGCTGTTGGTGGAGCTATCGATTGGACACATTAGAAAAGCGTGCACAATCGCTACAGTTTCCCCAAGAGTAGTGGCAGAGGCGTCTGCACTGTCCTCCACATCTATAACACAAACATGAATGCTCGGGCAATCTGAGTGTTTGTGTTTATGCAATCTCAGCCATGCTTATGATAGCCTCTATAGGTGCTCCCTCGCTCGATGGCTGCTGTTGGGGGAACAATTGCCTGGGCCAGTTAGAAAGCCGGTCTATATCACTATCATCCCCTTCTTTCTCATATAAAGGCATCAGTAAAGCTGGCCACACACTGTTAGAAGTCTGCAAACTTGTTCCAACCAAGTATTAAATAAATGGATCAGACAAGTGGCATTTTCAAAAGAAAATGCTTCACTCATGACAGATTCTTTTAAAGAAATGCTCCAGGATTATTAACATTAACCTTTTATTTAGCTCTAGACAGACAGATACACCAACCATAAGAATTATGTCATGAGCACAACCATTTCTTGTACAACTGGACAAATGTGACGTACATGTAGTTAACATCTTCCTTCCCTCTTCTCAACAGAGAAATGTTACTCTCCATGTGTGATAATAAAGAGTCCAACTTCAGTGCTTCTTCTTGTCTACCGACTTGGGTAGGACTAACCAGCTCAATATTCCTTAATGCTTCTCAAAGGGTGGTCAGTACAGGGTAGGGTGCAAAGTTTATGGCCACCCTAAGACCTTGCACCAGCAAGATACACATACTACTTAAAGCAGCTAGAGGAACTCACTTTGCTTTGTGCTGTAATGGTTAAAACAATCGGGGTATCAATTGTCAGACAACTTAAACTCACCACATACATTACAATCTGACTGCTTTAGATCTACAGACAACTAGATAGTGCAAGGGTTTGCCTGATTTGATGCAAATTGACTGAATAGTTAGCTAGGTTCTGGCAGATTTAAATGGGATTGTACTATGAGATTGTAATGTGTATTGTGAGCTTTATGCTGCACCACCATGAGATGACAGGAAGGCTGGCAGGAACGCAGGCCACAAGTCATCTAAGGGAAAGGTGCATTTCTGTATTCAAGCCCTTTTGTTTATTATCCTTACAAAAAACCCCCAATAATTATATATATATATACAGTAGTATATCAGAGCTATTTGAAGGATTATCCACGTGGATCCCTCTTTCTGGGGCTCCCCAGGGCCCATGAGTGAAGCATGCTTCTCATCAGCACTTTCATGCCAGGACAGCATTATAAAGTGTCAATGGCCCCTCTGGGACCCTAAATACGGGAGATAAGATTGAGCGTGCCTTCTTTCCAGCTGCCAATTCCAGTCACTGAAATATCTCAATTAATCCGCCAATTCGTCATCTGTGAGGCCCAGAGGAGAAAGACATTATCAAGAGGATAGTCTGTAATGAGTAGTTTTATAATCTGCGCTATTAAACGTTGTTCAAGTGGCGCCTGGGGAGGTCTAACTCTGGCGCTGGATGAATTTAATTAATATCAAAAGATAACATTGCCTTCTCTCTGATAGCTGGGGGGTTCAAATGCGTAAGAGCAACCAGCGGCCCTTTGTAGAGACTGTGCCAAGAGATGGGGGCAGATAGAAGAATGCACCACATCTAGGTATAGGACAGCAGTAAGGTGTGTGACATGCCAGCCTAAAATACTGAGCTTGTGTAAAATCTCCCATATGGTAGGATAGCAACTAGCTTCTGCAACTCTTATGATATTGGCAATGGGGAGAAATTACCAAATAAACAATGATGCATGCTAGTGTTCTGGATGTTAGTAGAAGACAATTTTAAATGTAGTTCTGACACAAATTGTTGCCTGAATTAATAGTTGTTCAGTGTAAAACGAACTTAAAGTAAAACTTCAGGTGAACAGCTAAATAGACACAAAAAATGCACACGTGATCTGCCTGGTTGGCCAAGACATTTCGAATACTGTTTAGCCTGTGTTGTGATCCAGACATCCCTACCAGACAGCACATAGCCTACATAGCTCACAGTGCTTGCCATCCCTCTCCTAGCTTGTTGTGCAGCGTATTGCAAGCTAATATAAAAAAAGATTCAGATGCTTTAATTAGCTTCACCTAAAATCAATTTTAAGAGCAGCTTTGATAATCTCTCAGTATAATACAGTGGCTGAATCTCCAGAGTGCGGACAAAGACAGCAATAAAAACCTGTCAGAGGTTCTATCTAGAGATGGGACCGGGCTTGGTGCGAACACAGTTCACCAATCTTGTTCAAAACACGTACTGCCACCACGTCCCATCAGTAGTGGTGATTGCAGCGGGGGCATTCTCCATGCCTTTGTGATGTATAGCTGTGGGGCAGGGAATACATCTCCACACAACTGATTGGGTTGGGAGAATGGAGTGGTGGGCGGAGGATTAAACGGGTTTGAGCAAACCCAGGCAAACTGGGTTTGCACCATGCCCCACCATATCACTAGTTCTAACCCTTCCCCCAATCCATCCAGAACTAAAAAAAGAAGTTCAAGCTTTAGATATATGTTAGCATCTTTTTAAAGTAAATACATAATATAATTTAATGATGAACTTTTATATCTCTCTGGAGTTCAGGCTTTAATCACTTTTTGCTGGTGTAACACGCAGCAGGTGGGCATAAAGTATATGTGTTCAGCTGGCTCGCTGTTCTGTGCTATGATTGGGTGTCAGTGGGATAGGCTCCAGATCATGTGGATGCTGTGAAAGCCAATCACAGCAATCACATGATCAGGAAGCCCACCTCTGCCTCCTGCTATTCACAACCTCTTAACCTGGTGGAAGCTGGCGCCAAGTGGTTATAGGAAGAATGTTTAGAAATAATTAAATACAACTGATTTACACATTCACTGCCTTTATGTGCAGTTGGAGAATGGCTAGCTACTATGCAGCCTAGCATTTGGCCCCATCATGTGTGCGTCCTTTTAAAACCCCCTGTGTACTCTCAACCAGAGTCTTGCTCCACCCACCAATGTCCGCATGTAGGCAAACAAAGGAAGATGAAAAAAAAATATCTGAACACAAATTAACTACTGTACAGTGCAGGCAGTCTCTTTCAACAGCCCTGAGAACTTAATTATCATACATTATAAGGGCTCTCTATCTTTTTTCGGCCAATTATATATAATATACTGTATATTCTTACAGTTTATACAATGTTGTTTTATTATTGTTTGTATAAAGTATTTATTCTAAAAAAAACAATAATTTCAATCCAGGGTACATTCATGACATTTAGTTTCCAAAGCAAACTGAGCTAATAACACTTCACCGCCTGCTGGGTGCAAGTTATAAATATTGAATATTCATATGCAATCTTTCACATTTACCTGATTAAAAAGGACATTTTTAAATGCTCTCTTTTTAGTACTGAGCCTCAATACAATGAAAAAACAAAATGACAATGTTCCAATTAACTCCCAAACAGCTTTTCTAGCATAAATCGCAATTAGTGCAGAGCATAGGCCTGGAATTAAAGGGAACCGGTCATGATTGCTGTTACCTTAAAGAGCTGAGGCTCCCATTCTGTGCTGGGGGCTGCCATTGGTCAACTCCCGGAGGTGATGTTAGATCAGTATCAGTTAGGTCATTGTGTGCTATTCTACACTCTCTCCTGGGATGGGTACCTTTTACAGGAGATGACCACTGGCAGCATCCATTGCAGAACAGTCTGCAAGATGGAACAGCTATTTTGACAGGTTGACTCGTTGGATTTCATTGCATTAAACAGACGCCAAAAATTCATCCCCTTTGTAGCACGAGACGCAAATCCCATTCACATGAGAAATTCGCTCTTAGGTCGTCTGGAGGATACATAGAAAAATACATGTATTATTTTTTTTTAAATGCCCTGGGTAACGAAGCCATATAATGCTTATGGCCCAATAATGAATTGTTTTATGGTCTAGGATGGTGACATATTGCAACAATTAATATTCTATCTCCTTCCTGTTATTCCTGGACGTTTTAAGACTCGGCAGAAAAAAAAGATGGAATTAAGGCAACAAAGTGCAATAAATGCAAAAGCCCAGATACAGAGATTCGTCATGGCACAATATGTTTATGATAACAAATAACGGTTCATTACATTACACCCTTACTGAAGAACTGAGGTGTGTGTGTGGGGAGGGTGGGGGGTGACATTTCCTTAGAACTAATGGACATTTGCTTTATGAAGTCACAGCCCCCTGTTCAGTCTTACATCCCATATTTATGGACAACAGAAAAAAACAGAACTATAATGTGTGTGGGCTGATGTTACAAAGCCTTGAAGACGCCATATGCATTGCTGGAAATCTATCATGCTGCATAAAGACACGAGCAACATCTCTTGCGAGATTAGAAATAAAATGTAAATAAATTCAAGATTATTCAATGTCAGAGTGGCACGATAAAAGGTCGCATTGTTTGCGGGCGCCATTCATCTCTTGATGGGATTTAAGAGCCTTATTTTTGCTCTCTTTACAGCCCCTCCCGAAATTAATGCTTTAAGTTGAAGATCGTAATTTTTAATAATTATGGTTGCTTGTCTCGCTAAATGGCCTTGGAGCAAGCAGAAATTTGTCATTTGCTCTTTTGCTGCTTATCCACAACACAATCCTGTCCACTTTAGTTTCAGTAGAAATATAAAGAAATTTGACTTTGTGGGCACTTATCGGCTTTACCAATCTAGGACTCAGTAAGCTGGACTCATGTAAAATTAACCACTTTACCAGGTCAACAAAAAGTTTCTGTTTTTTTTTAACAAACAAAATGAAAATAAAAAAGTGGATTGGCAGAAATTCAGGCTGGCAGAATGTGTGGATCTCTGTGGCTGCCAGAGTTATCAGGAGGGGAGGCGTGTTAGATAATGGAAGCAGCAAAGTCCTCCAGCAGCACATAGCATGTCAGGAGGGCAGTGTTACACCAGGTAGAAGCAGGTGCTGGTACTCTGCAGGTTCTCCAGAGTGTGTGTGTGGTAGGGAAGTGTTGGAAAAAACTATCCTTGTCCTACTTGCTCCTTTCTGAGGGAATCATGGAGGCCAGCAGGGTTTTTCCTGCTGGGAGATCTCAGCCATCCTCTGGGCTTACTGGCGAGATGCTCGCCTTGGGGCAAAGGCTGATGATCTATCTTCCCCTTGTGAAGGCAAAAGTGCAGAATTCATTTGGGAGATATTGTAGGGGAAATTATTCAAGTGAATGGGAGCCATGAACATATTGTTAGCTTCACCAGGTCCGGGTGGTCTCGGCCAGTTTTAGGAGTGATATGAGGCTTGGTGCAAGTCGAGACGCAAATGGTATGGTCTGGCAACAATTATTATCCCACGGCGATTAACAATTTAAAAAAAATCAGTAATGAGAGTGTTCCGGCCCTAGACCAGGAGGTCTGGTTGGGTCATTTTGGTGTTGACAAACCAATTAAAATCCTGGTTGATTGCAACATCTGGACTGGGAGGTGGTTTCTCTGGTTTGCCAGAAATGGGAATGTCGTTTGACACCTGCCCTCCTCTTGGACTTGGGGTCAAGTGACCAAGGATTGCATCCAGATCAGGTGCAACCTGTGCTTACGCCTTGGCCAACATTACAGCCAGTGTCCTTAGGCTTGGCACAATATGGAGAAGGAAGTGATGGAAAAGAGAGGTTTTAAATAGTTGAGTGGGCCGGGGCAGCCCCTTGAGGTTGGCACTGGGGTGTGCCAGGGTTGTTCACTAATCCCCCTGCTATGTGTTTTTGATCGTCAACTTCATAAAGAGGCTGGAGAGTGGCATATTGTCTGGGGTACCAGTGGAGCTTCCAGGTGAGCCCCCTTTGATGCTACAATATAATTTAGGAGAGCAGCAAAGTTTTCTGGAGGGCAACAGAAGGCGAGGGATTTAGTGTCCTAGATTCTTATCTGATGCCCCAGGAAAAAATCAAGGTACTTGGCACTGAATTTGGGCCCAGCAATTATGGCCTTACAAATTGACAAAGCATGCTGGAATCCAATCCTAGGGTATACAGTGGGAAGTGATAGAAATTGTAAGCCGGTGTGCTGCGCTTGGTTGTGTGTGATCCACCTTTTATTTAGTTTGTGATATTTTCACATTTCCACACAATTTAAAGACCAATTAAAAGGTGGATCACACACAACCAAGCACAGCACACCGGCTTACACTTGATCACGTTGATAGATATTGCTGCAGCTGGCTAATTTCTGTGAATATATCCTAGCGCAACTACCCTGGTCACTAAGTGATAGAAATTGCCTCTGCGAGAAAGGGTTGATTTGATTAGGACTTACCTGACTGCAGTCTTTTTGTATGTCAGTTTTGTCTGTATCTTGCCGGTGTCTTTCTATTTTAGGGTTTATAGTGAGTTCTTGCAAATGCTGACTGAATGAATCCCAAGAGGAATGTTACTTCTCTGTCCAGAAGAGAGGGTGGTTTAGGTACGGTCAACCCAATTTTTTTTTCAATGTTCTTTCTCATGTTCTATATTGGTAATATGCTTGCAGTCAAACATCCTGGATGGGCAAGCATTTTAGATCTTGGTTGAGGCCTTTTCTGCAACTCTGTGAAAAAAGTGGCCATGTGAAGAATCTCAGGGTTCGTCATGGTCAGCTCTACAGCTCTGTGCCAGAAATTGCTGTGTCTGTGGCAATTGTTGGATGAAGATCTCAAAACTGCTTTGAGGAAAGTCCTACCCAGATAGCAAGGATAATTTGCCAAAAACTTGTGGGAGGGTTAAATTGTAATTCTTGTTAAGTTGCTGCACACATTCCTGGCAAGTTGTAGACTTGCAGAACACTTGCAGCACAAGTTCTAGTTGACACTTTTTGAATTTGTAGCAAATTTGCTTGGCAAGTCTACAGCAAGAGTCCTGCAGGTCTTAGCAAGAGCTCTGCAAGTGTACAGCACTTTTGCAAAGCACGTTGATCTGAAGACATGCAATGCAGACTCGCTGTAACTGTGCAACAAAAGTCTGAAATTTGGCAAGTCTGCAATAGTTTAGCAAGTCATTTTCAAACTTGCAGCTCTATTGCTTGCTATCTGGGTATGAGGTGGATCTTGAGCAAAGCTTTTAATAAATCACAGACCTTAAGGATTGCCCAATTTGGAGGAAAGGGTTAAGGTTCATTAATTTGGATAGGGCCTCCCTTAAAATTAGGAATCTGGCCTGTATGCACTTCAACAGGAAGCTCTATGTTAGGGACATTTCCAAATATCGCAGTGAGATGGATCATGGTTGTCCTCGAGAGGAGTGTGCAGGTGAGGAGGAAGCTAAAGACCAGTGGTGGCGAACCTATGGCACGTGTGCCAGGGAGGGCACGTGGGGCCCTCTCTGCTGGCACGCGAGCCCAGGTTCAGGGACCACCAATGGAAATAGATCCGACCGACCCGGATCGCCTCAGTACGCGATCCGGGCCAGTCACAATTAGGCAGCGGCGGCGGCCTCTAAACAGGCAGATTAGATGGCCGCTACCTCCTCGCTAGGCCCCCGCGAATGACCGTCTAATCTGTCTGTTTAGAGGCTGCTGCCGCCGCTGTCTGAATGTGACCGGCCTGACTACAGAGGCGATCCGGGACGTTCTGATCCCCCGTGAGAGCCGCACAGCCTTTCCTCCTCCCCTCCTGAGAGCAAAACAACCTTCCCCAGCCCCCCCCGGGAGCACAAAACTGGTAAGCAGGAGAGGGGGCAATGTTTTATTTATTCATTTTTATTAGTAGTTCTGTATGTGTGTTCTAATAAGTGCATGATGTGTGTGTTTCATTATGTGTGTATGTGTTTTATTAAGTGTATAAATGTTTGAATATGCGTGCTTCCATATTTTGCCTAAGGCCCCATTCACACTGTGCGTAAAATCCAGCTATTTGTCACATTTTTGCCGCGCGATATCGCGAGAAGTCGCCGGCCAATGTTATTCAATGGAGCTGTTCTAATGTACAGCTCCATGTCGCCTGTCGCTTCAGCAGGACCCTTTTTCCCACGAATGTCGCGCAATGTTTCTATTTTTGAATGCAGCCCGACGGTGAAGGTCGCGCGATCGTCGCTGGAACGTCGCCCCGAACAGCCACGCTATCCCATCCCCGCTTGAAAGGTATGTCGCTTGGTGTGAATGGGGCCTAAGGCAGTGATGTTGACCGTTTCTTAAACCCGAGCGCCCGAACTGCAATAAAGTACTAAACTTATTTTCAGCGCTTGCACTTTGAGGTAAATACATTGATTTTGCGTCGCAGTTTGGGCACTCGGGTTCAAAAAGGTTCGCCATCACTGCTATAGACCATTTTCTGCTTCATTGGCCTTTAACATAAGGTATATAAACAGGTGAGACAGGCTCTTCGTGCTACTTTATCCTCTAGTTATGCTGAATGGGTGTATGGAACATTCAATGCTAGAGGGTTTGTTTGGATTCACGTTTTTTTAGTTAGTCTAGTGGTCCGTTATTTCACATGGAATGCACAGGTCTACATAAAGTCCTTCCTGTCCAGGTGGTGGTGTGTAGCACTCTACATGAGGAAGGAAAGGTTTGAGTGCTTGAGAGAAACAAGTGAGAGCAGCAAGCTTACTTGCAGGCATGGAGGGGTATTAAGTCTCCCAGACTTTCAGGAGTCTCTCTCTTTGGATATGGCTGCCTGTCTCTTAGCACCCTAGTTTTTTAAATTCCTTCCTTGAAAAGCTTTGAAAAATGCCACCATGCATAGGTGATAGATTGTGCTCTCTCTGTTGCTCCATGTAAATAGTTTGGGTTTCTGCAGCTTTGGGTGTTTTTGTGTAGTTATGAGACTTTATTAATGGCATGTATGTATATATGTGTGTATGTAACATGGATGTACATACATTCATAATTTCTTGATTCTTGCTGGATCGATTATTTCAATAAAAGGTCAGCAACAATACAGAGTATTTTAGGAGAGGAGAATTAGAAATCTAAAGAAACAGAGTAAAGTGTCTTCCAGCAACACAAATTATTTAAAAAATCAAGATATACAATGGAAGGGGCAGAGTCCTCCAGCAGCACAGAACTTTTCAGGACCGCAGAGTTAGTGAAAGGGATGGAGTCCTTTGGAATTGTGTAATTTATCCCTTTAGTTGACCATCTTTGTGCTCATATTATAGTATATACAGCGTATATAAGTAGAATTTCTCTTGCCTGAACTTTCCTTCTTTTACCTGCTGCTTGGGCCTCCAAAACACTCTAAGCAGGAAAAATTACATTTCATAAATTATGAATGTCTATCTCAAAGGTTTAGCAGGACAAAGTTGGCCCAAGACCCTGAATCTTTGTGTTATGCCTCCTTTAGCAAGTCTGGTTAGGACTGCAATGTTATTGGCCTGGCTCGGCATTTGGAAGGATATCGCATCTGGTGCCTAGATGCAATTTTGCACCCCCCTTGTTAATGACCTTGCAGAGCTTAGCATCTCCTCCTCCATATGTCAGTATATTGTATGATGACAGCTGGTAGCAGACAGTGTTAAATAGGCACAGTTCTCATTACACGCGGCTGACATTACCCTGCCCCGAGTCTCGTCAATCCTGTACTGTCACTGTCCTCCTATGACCAGCCATACACGTGTGATTTATTAGCTGGGCTGCTGCCTCTTGCTGATATTAAACTACCCTAGACTGGATGGTCACCACATATTTGGGTTACATTATCAGAGGTGACCCGTGGGGGGGTGTCATCATCTCGCAGACTGAAATCATCATCAGCATAATTATTTTGTGAACGTTAAGTGAAGCCTATGTTGGCCAGATGGGTTGACGTTGATCATGGCTCCATATTTAGAGAGGCAATAAATTATGGGAACTGCATTAAAGAGAAAATATCATGCCTTTTCATTGAGAAAGTGACTCAAGTGAGAGCGCATTTTTAGTCATTGTGTAATGTTTACCTGAAAGTAATTTTTATTCTGACTTTACCATTTTTACACACTAGTGGATTGATATTTTTATTGGCAATGTATAGAATTTCTTAATCTATGAATCAGGGAATGTAATTGGCAGCGATGACCGATAGGATAAGGTCACTGTAAAAGACTACTAAGTTGGAAGCAAAGCCTGAACATGTAATGAGCAATATGGCCGCTCTCTTGTATACATAGACTGAATGCATGAGCTAAATGCATTCCAGGTACATGAAAACAAAAGGTATGCAAAGTCTTATGCTGTCCATACAGGAACATTCATACAAAATCTCTCGTCAGAACACTTGATAAATCAACAGAGACTTGACGAATGTCATGCAAAATTTCAATTGATCTTAACATTTAATTTTGGAAGATTCCAGATTCCCAAATGAAAAATCACATTCACTGTTAGAATTTTATTTTTTTGAGAAAAAGTATCAAACCTGCTCCTTCAATTTTTTCATCACTACAGCCAAAAATGATCATAAATTTGACCCCATTAACTATTACATGTTGAACAAAGAAACCATTGCTCACTATGTGGAAACAGTGGTCTCTCTGCAGAGCAAGACACCCCTCCTGCTGAGTCAGAGCTCTGCAATCAGCAGGGAATATGAGATTAGCTGACTGCAGAGCTATAGGTCTTATTCAGCAGCGGGGTGTGTCAGACCTTTCAAGACAGACCACTGCTCTTGACTTGAAACATTGAATACATTTGCTTGGTTGCACTTGGAAAATATTTAGCTGATTACCGTAACATTCATTTGGAAGTGGAACTAGAGGAACACCCGTCTGCTTATATATTCACTTGGAAATGTTCAAATTTATGCTTGAAGGACACCTGGCAGGACAGTAATATGGGAACTAGGAGGGCTCAGTACAGGCTCACAGCATTGTGATGAGGCTCATCCATAGATAAATGAGCAGCCTGGAAGTGGGAAGGTTACACAGGCAGTTGCAATGCTGCAGACTCTGAATGATGGTGTCATTCTATGGCTGAAGAAAATGTGTTGGAAGATAAAACAGCTCACGTACATGTGTTTAGTTGTGTTGTAGTTTAGACTGAACTTCCGTGTTAAGGAACAAATGTTATTTTAATCTAGAGAGTAAAAATAAAAAATTGCAAGTCAGCAGGCAAGGGATGGAAAAGGTTATCCCCTCCTCCCAACAACAAGTGCTTTGTCCAACAAATACTGATGGCCCCTTTCCCGCCTCCGTACGCCAATTCATCTTCCCATCCTCTCTATGAAAGATGCTCATCACATCAAGAAAAGGTCAACAAGAGATTGGTGAGACCACAACGCTGCTCCTTCTAAGATTAGAAGCAAAAATACATACAGAAGAAAAAAACCCTCCTACATAAAAGGACTGTCAGTGTTTCCTCTAGAACCAGAGTCTTTCATGCTGATACCTCTGACACAATGTCACACTGCTGCAGACCAGCCTGATAAACCTTTTGTTATTTTCTACATGCAGGCTACCATTGCTGAATAGGCAGCAGTGGAAATTTACCAGTTTTGAAGCCTTAAACCCCTGTAATCAGGAGCTCTGGACATGGCTATGTGTTGATAATGGAAATCTATTATTATGTTGTAACATTAATCTTGGCTGAAAATTCCAATACCTAGTTATTAAACTTCTGCACATCCAAGTACTGTTTTCTTAGTGGCAGCAACCCCGTAAATATTACATTTAGATAAATTGAACCCCCCCCCCATTAATGATAAAAAACGAATGTACAACATATGTATAATGTATTCATAGATGCATGTGCATATTGGGCTGTACGTAATTACTGGTAATCATCCCCATCATTCCCTGCACACCAGCTGAAATGTAAGTTTAGGATTACAGCAGAAGAAGGTGCACAGGCTGCTGAAATGAGCAAGACTGAGATAACCGTACCCTAACTGCAGGCTTACTGGGTTTTCCGACCACGTCCTGGCCTAGGGGCAAGAAGGAGAGGACTTAAGGCAGCACACAGAGTTTGCACAGGTGTCAGAATGCAGGACCTTGACAAAGATTGTAGGTTCAGAAAATTGTGGTCAGCAGGCAAATGCCTTGGGAGCCACTGATCAAAGCTGTACAGCAGGGGAAGATTTAACAGGTACAGATATATTTATATCTGCTTGAAAAGAACTTTGCGTTGCTAGTTTGATTGGAGTTATGAAATTATTCGATGCCCTGAGCTGAGAATTGGACTTTTAAGGACATCGCAGGATGACTCATAACCCTGATCAGACCTGCAGCCTGCAATAAAGCCCTTTTAGGAGTTAAGCATTCAATCACTAAGGTCATCCTTGCTTAAATAACCCTTTTCTCTTGCGTCCCTTTAAGAGGTCCCCTGAGTGTGTGTAATTTGCATTCACACAATGGGCAGCCCAGTGTCTGAAGAGCAGGAGTGTGCCCAGAGCCTCTGCCATGAAGAATGGACACAGCCGACAGGGGCTGCTGACCTACAAGTGTTTGGGGTCCAGTGGTGGGGGGGAGATGCCTTGATCCCATTTAGCCTGCTGTTCTTCAAGTCGCAAGGAGACATGAAGACACAGACAAAGTAACAGGAGATAAATGAGTCTAGCAAGACACAAGCCAAGGGAGGGGAAGAAACATTAGCCAAGAGATTTAAAGTGGATCTGTCCCATATTAAGCTGGATCACAGCTTAAGAAACAATGGAAATGTTTAACATTTTGCTTTTGGACAGATCTAGAGCCCAGTAATAAGCAGTGGAAAATGTGGTTTTGGTGTTCTTTATTTAGAGATGTAAGTCTGTAGTAGAAAACTGCATGGAGCTGGGATCTCTGGACATGATTGTGGGACCCACACAATCAATTTTCTATCACATTAGACATGTAAAAAAAAATCTATTAACTGCATTTTGCATGCCCAAGTGCTCTTTACTTAGGGAAAGGATCGGATAATCACCTTCACAATATAAACAAAATAGAGGCACTTTTATATTTAGATATGGTTAGAATTGTTATATACTGTATGCTACACAGTTACAGTATATAGATCTACTATGCACTATACTAAATATATAGATATTTACATCACCTTTATTTTGTGAATGTTTTTACTTTCTATCATTGTTTTTAATAAGATTTCTAAAATCTATTTACCTACAGACACACACATTTCTGGATGACATTGTTTACAATGATGCTATTTTTATTTTACGTGAGAGATAAGTGTACAGGTGATGTGAACAAAAATGCAGCTTGCTGGATGACATTAAAGGGAAAATCCACCTTTTGCAAAAATAAAATAATAAATCTACACTTCTTCATTAAAATTAAAAAATTATAATGTATTATTTTTTGCATTGAAGCCAGGCAATCAGTGGACTACAGGTCCAATGCTCTGGCTCCTTACAGACATTAATGGGACGAAGTGTCAATGGACTACAAGTGTGGCTACATCATCACAGTTTTATTCCATTGAAATTACAAGTCCCTCTGCCGCAGATCCTATCAAAGGATCTGTGAATGTATGGGTGACTGTATGGGTGAAGCCACATCACAACTGAACCAAATTCAAAAAGGGCAACATGGTCTGAAAGGTGCACCTTGCCTTCAAAGCGTTCAGCTCTACCTCCTATGGCTATATTCACACTAGGTGTGATTAGATGCGTTTATATGCACTTAAAATGGTTTTCTAAACACATACAGTATATATGCATCTAATGATGTCCAGTGGATCTATTCACAACCCTTGTTTAGATGCTTTTATCTGCTGTCAGGTTAGCTGCGTTTAGAAAAATAGAAGTCACGTGTGTCCAAGAATTAATTTGAACTTCTAAATGCACAAAAATACTTGTAAACACAAGGCACGTTTATTTGCTGAAAATGAAGCCTTAAAGTGTACCTGTCATTGGACAGGCTGTCTTTGAGGGCTTCTGCTTCTAGATATGCTGCTTGCTTTGCTTTCACACTGAAGTTCAGGTTGCAGTGCTTTGAGTCACTGATCTGAAACAAGTATAATGATAAGGAATTTGGACTTTTCTTTGTGGGTCAGTGATTCAGTGCTGAGGTCTGATACAGCCAGGCAGCCAGCATTTTCTGAAGGTCAGCTTCCATACTTCTCTCATAGCAGGTCTCCTTTAATAGAAATGAAGCCATTTTAAGTAGATGTTTTCTACTCTGGAGGTCCAGGAGGTTGTAAAAGGCCTGTCTGAAAACACTGCTCATTAGATGGACAATAGCCGGGAATTAGTAGCTGTAATTATACGTATGTTAATTTCACAAAGACTCTGTTTAGTGTTGTGTGGCAGTGAGTGAGTGGCAGGACAGCAGGACTTGCAAGGAAATCTATCAATCAGTCAATCAATCGATAGCTTCATCCTTCAGTGCTGGCGGGAGGTCTGTTGGTTTTAGGGGAAGTAAAGTCCCAGAGCGGAGCCGACATACATCCAACTCAAGGCTGAAGTTAATGATATGTTCAGCAATTGTCTGTTTGTCTGTCCTTCATTCAAAGCTGACAATTGCTGCTGCTGCAGGATGACACGATGCATTGCAGACAATAAATATTATATTTGTAATATTTAATTACAATGTAATAATATTGTAATCATAATTTTCACAAATCTCTATCTTACAATTTCCTAATAGAATGAAAATGTGTATATGTAAAATTGCCACAAATTACATCACAAATCATAACTGACCTATAATGTTACAAGCATTATAACCACTTCCATTGGAAAAATATGCATTGTTTGTACCACAATGAGTCCTCTAAAGCTCAACACACACGTTATAACCTGATTGTACAATCTCCTTTAGATCTACCAACAACTATGCAGTGCAGGTGCCTGCCTGGATACAGTTTAATTGGGTAGATTGGGTAGGTCTTCATTTTACAGCAACTGCTAGACAATGGTGCAGAAAATTCAAATCTACCCTTGTTTGGTCACTCTTCACCCCAGCATACCATAGCTGAACAGGCTTAAGGGCCGGTTCATGCCATAAAGAGTAAGTTCCAGAGCATTTGGCCCCTGGAACGCACTGGAACGCAAGCCGGCTGGCTTACTTTGTTTTGGGGCAGGAGACGGCGTTGCGGGTCATTGAGGTAAAAAATGTTGCATGTACTATTTTTGCAGATTGCACTGGACCGGAACGCAGGCACCAATGTGTCACACGTTCAGGTGACGGCGATTGCACTGCAGGCAGGGGGCTTGGCTGCGGTGTCATTGACTTCAATGCACCACCATGCCCCCTCCCGCCCCAAAACAAAGTGAGCCGGCCGAGTTGCATACCAGTGCGTTCCAGAGGCCGAACGCTCTGGAACGGACTCTATATGGTGTGAATCGGCCCTGACCCAGGGAAAAATGGCCAGAATACAATATTAGCTTGCAGGACAGGGGTGGGCAACCTTGGCATACCAACTGTGGTAAAACTACTAACTAAGTCCCATGAGGCATTGTAAGACTCTGACAGCCCCAGGCATGACTCCCAGAGCCCAAGACATATTTGGATTTGTAGTTTTACCACATCTGGATTGACAAAGTTGCCTACCCGTGTTGTAGGATCTCCATGACCTGTATATAACACAGCTGAGGGGAAGGAACACATCTTTGCAGTGTTTCAGGCTCTGGATTTCCATATTAGCTCCTCATGCACGGAAAGTAAAGAGATAAAGTCGTTAATTTATTGAATTCAATGAGAAATCAGCATTGTTTTGAATGCTGATTAAATGTTTAATTTTGACATGGATAAAGGAAGGCAGGTTTAGAGACTGTCAGGTTTTTATTATGTAGCCCCCATCACCTTTTGTGAGGTGGCTACTAGAAATTTAGTGATTGCCAGAGCTGTAGTCAGTCTGGCTGAATTATAGTTGGCATTTATCTGGTTAATTCCAGGTGTCCTGGCATTGATTGTACCTACCTGGGTGGAGTATGACTCTACTGTAATGTGGCCAATGGGAGACACTGTGAATGTGGAAGCAGTTCAGCAGCCAATCACTGGGGTTCTCTCAACCAGTGTTGCATGCTGGGTAAGTGCTTATATACTCAAGGGAATTGCCATGTGCTCAGTCTAGTTTGGGATCAGCCATGGATTAGTCCCGGTTGGGGTGCTGTCTAGCCTGCCCCCCA